>NW_027070466.1:0-30000 GCF_002906115.3 Quercus suber
GGGGGGGGGAGGGTGTTCCATTGTCTATAAGGTCATGTATTTCGTGTTTGAGGTGGAAGCAATTGTTGATTTTGTGGCCAGATTTTTGGTGGTAGTAGTAATATTCATTGAGGTTCCAAGTGGGAGGTATAGGATTATGCATGGGTGTAAGGTCTAAAGGTTTGATGAATCCTTTGGAGGATAGGTTTTCATATGCTTGGTAAGGGTCATTCCTAGGTTGGAGAATTCTTGACGAGCTTTCTTTGGATAGACTAGTGTTTGTTGGGGTATGATGACGCTCACATTTACGAGATCGGGTGCTTTAGTGGTGGTTGCTCCTCCTCCATATGTTTTCTTGGTTGGAGGCTTACTATCACCTTTCTCCAATTGTCCATTGCTGATAGCGTCTTCAATTCTTGTCCCACAATCGCATAGTTCTCCAAATGGGCTAATAGGCGAAGACAAAAGCCTACTATTATAAGCTAGAAGCAAGTTCTTGATGATCATATTAATTTGGTCATTCTCATTTGGCCTATTTGCCATTCTAGAAGCCTTGGTCTTCCATCTAGTCATGTGTTCAAAAAATGTCTCCCCTACACCTTGTTTGGTAGTCTCCAAATCCCTTAGAGTCACACTAATCATGGTGTTGAGATAAATTGATCCACAAACGGCTTCACTAGTTCATTCCACACCTTAGTTTTGCTTGGATTAAGACTATAGTACCACCTTGATGCACCTCCCGTGAGTGAGAGGGGAAATGAATGCAAAGTTTGCTTTTCATCTATCCCCTTCATTTCAATGATGCTTAGGTATCTTCTTACGTGTTTCTTCGGATTTCCAATCCTATCAAACTTTTCCACATTGGAAATCTTGAACTTTGGAGGCAATGCAATAGGAGCCTTTGAACTCATTCCTTCCATGTTATAGAGGTAATCATCCATCCCTTGTGCCTTGTGGAAGGCGAGCTGCATTTTTTCCAATTTTTCCCTCATAGCTATGGTTTCCGGGGTGAGCTTCTCAAATTGCTTGTTCCCTTCATATTCCACTTTGTCATTTTCGTCCCATTCTTCCACTTCCTCCTCATCATCATAGATTTCCACATGTGAAGGCTTCTTGAGCTTAGATTCCTCCAACCTAGTAAGACGCTCTCCGATTTTCTTAAAGGCCTTTTCATGTTCATCCAAAGCCTTAAGCATCTTTTGTGCCATTGAGTCTTCCACGGAGGTAGATATTGTTTATTGGGGGGGTCTATTTCTTTTCTTGGTGTGTGTCCTCAATCTTGATCAAGTGCTTTCCTTTCTCTTGAATCCAAATGGGTGTGGGGACACATTTTCTTGACTTTAACCGTGCAATGATGCTTGAAAAGAAGCCCCATTTTCATTAACGTCATGTCCCAATTAAAGGTTTTTTTTTAACTTTTTAGATGTCCTTAGAAGATTTTTAAGTTCATTTTAATGAAGCCCCAATTACAATATCACTCTCTTCCCTCTCATAGATTTTTGCCTCTTGTTTCATTGGGCTTTGGTCCATTTACAATAAAGCTATCATCTAACTCTCATGGGCTTTCATTAGAATCAATCCTTTGTCTCAAACATGAGCTTATAATGTATACATCACCTTTGGGCTTTTCATTTTTATTCATCATTTCTTTTTCTTTTTCTTTTTTTCCTTTTTTGAAATCGCCCTTTAGCTAGTATATATGGTAGCCTTCCTCACAAAGTCCATGAGGTTCTCATCATTTTGGGCCTAGGCATACAACAAGGAGGCCTAAGATTAGGGAAGTTCATATTGGTTTTGTAGGATTTTGGATACTAAGTCCATAGTATATTTGTTACCTTAGGCCCAAAGTCCTCTTCTTTAAAAGGGCTTTTTCCATTTGGGCCTATGATGGCAATTAAGCTATGATCTTATGAACTTCTCAAGTTAAGATATATCTTTGGATCTAAAGACAATCCTCTTATATGTGAGAACTTCTTTTCTTTTATCCCAAAACATCTTAGGGTATCCTATAATTTTAGGGACATCCCTTCAATTTTTACATCTTTTATTTGTTCTTTAGAATTAAGTGAACACATGATATATGGTTAAACAAACAAGAGATATACAAGGGTATCATTTGTGATATGATCTAGGATCTCTCTAGTGTGGGTAGGCTTCCTAAGGCTAAAGGAATAGATAAGTAGGTCACTCACAACTTGGTGGACTATGATTTCAACCGAGGGCCTAAGTGGACCCAATAGTGGATTGGTAGCAAACCTTTAACGTACTCAAAGGCCATTATAGGTGATGGCATCGATTGTGAGTTAGTGGGATGAACTTCAAAAGATTTAGGCCCGAATGGGAGCCTTCCGTCTTCCCACTCATCACTAGCCGAGGTTAAGAAACAAAAGAAACCAAGTGATGTGTGTGTAAATAAGTATTGAAACAGTTTTATCAAGGTTAAGAAATAAGACACATAAAAATTAAACTTATCATCCCCAGTGGAGTCACCACTGTGGACACAACGAAGGAGTCACCACCTAGTTTTGCAATGGCCTAGGAACCATGAATATAGTGTCATTTCGAGTAAGGACCATTAATCTTACTACTAGAGATATGAGTTTGAAATTTAGGTACGTTCTTGGAAAGGTGTTAGGCACCTAAGATCGCCCAACCCTAAGGTTGGCCTTCCATCATTGTGTCTTACGTCTTAAACTCGATAAAATCATGTTCAACACTTATGTCCTAAACTCACACACACACACTAGCATACATCTAAGTATACAATATGACATCATCATCCCAAAACACATACATATCCATCTGTAAAGCATAAGAAACCAAACCACACATATGCAACCCTAGCATTCATCTAAAATGTGAAAACCCTATCATGTCATATATAAGGCAGCAACTTAATCATGGCATCAAGTACATCATTTATCAATTAAACACAAAATGCAACACATGTACATGTTCATAAAACAAAACATAACAACACATACGCATGTTCATGTGAATGTATGACTTACCTTTACTCATCTTGCAGCAACTTAACACCTATGACATTATGCATAGGCATGTGAATGCATGTTTATGGTATCAAACTAAGAAACAATAAATGAAACCTTAATCTAGCATATCAAAGGTAAATAACAATAAAACATGTGAAACAGTGGCATTAGATACACATATAAATAAAAGAAACTTAAATAGGAATATGTGAGATAAGAAAATAAAATGAGACAGAACGAAAAGACTAAACTAGGGTTTTTGGGCAGCGGCCTGTATACGCATACTAAAGGATGCATATGCAGGCCAAGCACCTACGTATGTAGAAGGCCCACAAAAGGTGCTTCCAAGGCCCTATAAGCTACCGCAAGGTGCCTCGGCTAAGACTGTTGAGGCTAGAGTAAAGATAGGCAAGACATGCCTGCCCCTAGTTGGCCTTCCATGCATCTACAAGGTCTTTATAGAGGGTTAACCACTTTAAGGACACCATTTGCCCACTATTATTGAAGAGATAAGCTCCTAACAAATGTAGAAGAAAAGCCTTAGCCGTTCGAATGCACTCCTCCATAGTCCTTTGAGGGAAAAGCATGTAATTTGACACCAAGTCAAAGTAATAAATTGTCTTAGTTGGGTACTTCCTCCCTAACATGTCAAGACCCAGCTGGATGCCTAACACGCCATCCAAATTAATGATGGCTCCTTCAAAGCTAAGGTCGGTCATGCGCTAGAAGTCATAGGGAGTCACTGTCATCTCCATCTCAGCAATATGGAAGGTATGAGTAGTATCCCACCACCTTTCGATAAGGTATTGCACTAAAGTAGCACTTGTGAACTTTTCCAGTAGAGGGCAAAAGATATGCTCAAAGACAGCTTCCTGGATGTAGGCCCTAGTTTCAGGAACAAGGAGGTTGTACCACTCCACCACCTTGTTGGTGCTTCCCTTACCAGCATAAAGGGATGAGAATTGTAAAAGAAGAAGATAACATTAGATTCTCGATTCAAGTAAAAATGATGAAAAATGATATTTTCAATGCAAGAATAAAGATAGAAAGAAGGATGTGGTGATGTTCAGGTGCAAAAATGACAAAATGGGTGTTAGGATTTCATATAGAAGTGAAAAAGAATTGAAAATGGGCAGAGTAAGGCCTCTGCCAAGCGTCTCATGTATGTGGATCAAGGCACACATACACAGACAGGACCCTCGTATACGTAAGCTAGAACCCACGTACGTAGAGCCTCAAGAATAGACCTGCATGCGCATAAGTCCACGCTACGTATGCAGGCTCAAGCCCATGCATGCAGAAGTACAGATAGAAAGTGTCTTTCAACATTTTCAAGCATATATCCTCCAAAATCAATCCTAAACATGTTCCTACGCTTCCTAATGTGTCAGGTTTTCATCTAAACCCATCCCACGACAAAACCCAAGCATTTACATGGCCAAAAACACATAAAAAAGAAAGATCAAAGAGAAACTTGAAAATGAGAAAAGTTTGAAAAACTTACAGATTCAGCCATAGGGATGTGATTCTTTAGCTAGTGTGTCAATGAAGGAGACTTCGTCAATCTCACTGCTCCACTCTAGCGGGTGAGGAGAAATGCATCCGAGGAAAGGATGTAGGAAGTCTTCTTGGCCATGGGTGTAATTAAAGGAGATGAAGAGAGTCTAGAGAGAAAATGAGAGAATGAGGGAGTTTTGAGAGAATAGGAGAATCAGATGATGTGAGGAAAAGAGAGAAGATGGAAGTGTTTTTAGAGAAAAAAAGAGAAGTTAGAGAGTTATGAAAAATGTGAAGAGATGAGTGAGATGGAGAGAATGAAGAAGAAAAAGAAACGGTTGGCAACCGTTGGGAAAAATGAAGATGCGGGAACACACTTGATGGCTGAACTACGTGTAATTCAGTCATGAATAGTAAAAAAAAAAACTCAAGATTGCCCCAATTAGGCACAAAGTCAATAAGGATCTCATAGTGAGCAGTAAAGGAAGCAGAAAACTATTCCCCTAATGGAGCATGTACATCCCAAGACCATTTCTAGGAAATAACATAAACTCAAGAACACTATCCCTAGTAAGGAAGCAGAAGATTCTTCCTTAGTGGATCAAGCATATCTATAACATCATTCCCATGGAGGAGGTAGAAGATTCCTTCCCAATGAACCCAAGCATATTTAAACAATCGCCAGTGAGGAAGCAGAAGATTTTGCCTCAAAGTCCTCAACATACCATGAAGGAAGCAGAAGATTCTTCCCCAATGGATCACACATCTACAAAAGTTACACTACTCCTTAGGAAGTCCATTTCTACTACTCCTTAACGAGTTTCTCATCCCCAAGTAAGTCATGAAAGAGGCAGAAGATTCCTCCCCATAAATACCTACTCCTCAATGAGTTTTCACCACCCATAATGGATCCAACAATCAAGACTACTCATGCACATATCCTCTAGGAATTGAACATGCACATATGTTAGAAAAAGGTAGAGATAGAGATAGAGAAAGAGACCAAGGTCAACCTAAGGCAAGAGCCTCAACAAATAGGTAGAGAAGGAAGTGAAGAAGACAAAATGAGTGAGTCACCCTGAGAAGTTTGAGGCAAGAGCCTCGAATGGACACCCTAAAGACTGTATCCTTTTGTTGTTTGTTGGGTTAACTCGAAGAGTGCCCTTGTTTATTTTTAATTTTATTTTTAAGTGACTTTAGGATAGTGAGTCACTCACCAGTTGCTTGCAAGTGGCAAAACAGGTTTTGGGATAATGAACTTGTCGTTGCTCATTTCCTGAGTAACAGGTGGGACTTTGGACATATGAATCCCACGTAGCTCTCCGAAGTTGCACCTCACCCCATGTATGCGTGATGTGTGTCGTGTGCGTAGGTTGGGCCCCAGTCATACGTTTAAACAAAATATTTTGTCTCTTATTCTTTTGATTTTGTCAGCAAAGGTCACGAATCAAAAGAGTGGTATTTGTAGACACTGCATTTTGTACCCCTTACAACTCGGGCCTCCGTTCCCTAATAATGGCCAAACTCTAAAGCCCAAGACTAGTTTAGAGCCCAATCAGATATCAAATTGACTTAAGAAGTGCTAAAATTGAAAATATAACTTTTTAAATGAGCAAAAATCTATTTTTGAAAATAAAATTACCAAAGTGGACCTCGGCCCATGTACATGGACAACAGCCTGCGTACATGAGCCAAAGCATGCGTATGCAGGAACACTCTGTGTATGCAGCTAAGGTTTTAAAGACATAAAAAAGACAAGTTTTCTGCAATAATAGTTGAGATTTGGAATGAATCCCACATCGTCTAGGAGCCGTTCCAAACCCCATTTTTTCCAATATGTAAAGCCTTACATGATATATTTTCGAACACATAGGAATCCCATGGGAGAAATACAAGATTCACAAGAAACTATTGAATTAAAAGGGAGTTTTCACGAAACACCCTCAAGTTAATTTTGTTTGATTGAGACCTTTTCTGACCCCAATCTTTTTAGTTTAACATTGCTAATCACACTTTTATTGAATTGTGATAGATTTGACTGAGGGGAATGGTCAAAATCAGCTTATAAAGCTTTTCATTTGAGATATTGAGTCTAACTCTTTCTTTTCATTCCTTTTTCTTTTATTTCTTTCTTTTTAGTTTTAATCATGCTTATTTGCTTTATTTATGCTTATATATGTTTGTTTAGGTTAGTTTTATAGTTTTCTTTATATCCTGAGCATGTTTGGCTGTTAAAATTAGGGTTTTTATTTGTGCTATGTTTTTCTACTTTGCTGTTTCTGGGTTAGGGTTTCAAGTATAGCTGCCACACAACCTTTGGTATGTGTACACAGGCCGCTGCCCAGAAACTCTAGTTTAGTCTTCTGCTTCTGTTTCATTTCATTTTCTTATCTCACACATTCATGTTTAAATTTCATTTTATGTATATGTATATCTGATGCCTCTGTTTCACATGTTTTATTGTTATTTACCTTTGATATGCTAGATTAGGGTTTCATCTCTTGTTTCTTAGTTTGATTCCATGAACATGCATTCACATGCCCATGCATGATGTCATAGGTGTTGAGTTGCTGCAAGGTGAGTAAAGGTAAGTCATACATTCACATTCACATGCATATGTGTTGTTTTGTTTTGTTTGATGAACATGTACATGTGTTGTTGTGTTGTGTTTTGTGTTTAATTGATAAATGATGTACTTGCTACCATGATTAAGTTGCTGCCTTATATATGACATGGTAGGGTTTTCACATGTTAGATGAATGCTAGGGTTGTATATGTGTGGTTTGCTTTCTTATGCTTTATGGATAGATATGTATGTGTTTTGGGATGATGATGCTATGTTGTCTGCTTATATGTATGATAGTGTGTGTGTAAGTTTAGGATATAAGTGTTGAACATGATTTTATCAAGTTTAAGACATAAGACACAATAATGGGAGACCAACCTTAGGGTTGGGCGGTCTTGGGTGCCTAATACCTTCCCAAGAACGTACCTAAATTTCGAACTCATATCTCTTGTAGTAATATCAATGGTCTTTCCTCGAAAGAATGTTATATTCATGGTTCCTAGGCCATTGTAAAAATAGGTGGCGACTCCTCTGTTGTGTCCACATCCTCCTTCTTGACTATCTTATTTTATTCTTTTTTTTCCATTCTCCCTTACTAACTCTTAGAATTCTCAGAACCCTCCTCTGAACCCCTGGAACTCCCCCTTCTAGTATGCTTTGGTGTTCCTTTTATATGGTTCCTCTAAACAAGGATGTCCTTGGTCTGCTGGGTAAAACCATGTCATCTAATAGAAATTTGAAAGAGTTCATTAGGTAGGGAGTTAGCTTAGTTTAACAATTATAATTAAAAAAAAGTATTTGACTTTAACTACAAATGGAAGATGTCTTTCTAGAAAGTCAAAGGAGTAGGTGAGATATTCAATGCAATGGGTGACAACTTTGATTGATAAGCACAACTGAGAGGAAGTTGTGTGGAGATGCCATGCACATTAAGGAACTGAGTTTTTTTATTGGTTCATGCATTTTAAACAAATGCATTAACCAAGGGAAAACTACAAGTTCCTCTTTTCACCAAAAATGCCTCCCCTACCGACCAAACCACTTTTCCCCTACTACCAATTCGAGATCCCATGGGCTTGGACCATGAGTCACAAAGATGATGCTTGGTTTGTTGAATATTTAATGCTTGATTTGGTTTTCCCATGTGTCAGCCAAGGTCCTCTTTTCAAGGGTTTAAAAGGATGCGTCAAGGTCCTGGGGCCTTGATGTTGACTCTTTTTAGTTTGGCCTTTTTCTAGAAATAGCATAGATTCCTTATTCCAATGGGTGAGCTTGGAAAGCTTCTGACCATCCTCCCTTTTGCTGCATGTCCTTTACCCTGACCAAGATCCTTCGGTTCCTTCATCAGGTACTAAACCCAAGGACATCACTTGTCCCTTTCACTTGTCTTTGCCTTTTGATTTCGACAGGACATCTAACGAATCTTTCCTTCTTTTCCTTCTTTCAAGGATACATGTGAGTGACTTATTCCCAAACTATCTTCTAGGTTGCCTACGTCTTTCTTAGGATCTTCTAAGCTGTTTACGTCCTTCTCAGGATCTTTATGCTTTATCTTAAAGGACCTACTTCCTTGAGGAAAGAGGACCTGCTCATGGCCTAAGTCTGGGTCCTTTTCTTTTTTACTTTTTTTTTTCCTTTCTTTTTCCTTCTATTTGGGCCTTTGGGCCTTTAAGCCTTCATGGTCCTTCTTAACTTCACGAGCTGAACCTTCTTTTGTTGAGGCCCATGGTTTTTCCTTGCTTTTCAAGGAATGTACTTCCTTGTCACATTTTGGTCCTCAACATAGTGTTTCTCACTCCTAGTGATGTTTGCCACATTGCCTTCTAGGACTCTCTTCTTCAATTCAGACATTCATTTGGGGAGTATTCCTCATACAGCCACCACACTTTTCAAAACCTCATCCTCTTCATCCTATATTCCTTGGACTTTCACCGTGTTAACCTCCACGGTTTCTATCAACTTCCAACAATCACAATTAATCTCTTCTACTTGCACCCAATTTTGATATGAAGGAGGAGTTCAATGATAATTAAGTAAGGGGTTCTTCCTAATGTTAGGCTTGGTGATAATGTTTGGATTTGGGAGAGTTCCATTGTCTATTAGGTCTTGTATCTCATACTTGAGGTGGAAACAATTGTTGGCTTTATGGCTAGATTTTTGATAGACGTGATAGTATTTATTGAGGTTCTAAGTAGGAGGCACAGGATTAGGCATAGGTGTGGGGTCTAAGGGTTTGATGAATCCTTTGGATGTTAAGCTCTCATATGCTTGGGCAAGGGTCATTCCTAGGTTAGAGAATTCTTGGCGAGCTTTCTTTGTGAAGCTTGGGTAAGCTAAAGGTTATTGAGGTATGATGACACTTACATTCACAGGATTGGGTGCTTTAGAAGTGGCCGCTCCTCCTTCATATGTCTTTTGGATTGGAGGCTTGCTCTCGCCTTTCTCTAATTGCCCATTATTGATGGCATCCTCAATCCTAGTTTCACAACCACACAACTCCTCAAAAGAACTAATAGGTGATGGCAAGTGCCTACTATTATATGTCGGAAGCAAATTCTTGATAATCATATTGATTTGGTCCTTCTCATTTGGCTTATTAACCATTTTGGATGCTTTCCCTTTCCACCTTGTCATGTATTCAGAGAAACTCTTCCCAAGTCCTTGCTCAGTGGTCTCTAAGTCCCTCAAAGTTACATCAATCACATAGTATTGAAAATGAATTGATCCACAAACAATTCCACTAGCTCATTCCACACTTTGGCCTTGTTTGAATCCTAGCTATAGTACCATCTTGATGTACCTCCTGTGAGTGATAGAGGGAATGCATGTAAAGTTTACTTCTCATTTAACCCTTTCATTTCGGCAATGCTTATAAATCTCCTAACATGTTGCTTAGGATCCCTAATCCCATCAAACTTTTCCACATCAGAAATTTTAAACTTGGGAGGCAAAGCGATAGGGGTTTTGGAACTCAATTCACCTATGTTGTAGAGGCAAACTTCCATCCCTTGAACCTTGCGAAAGGCTAGTTGCATCTTCTCCATCTTTTTGTTCATAGCTATGGTATCCACGGTAAGCTTCTCAAATTGCTTGTTTCTCTCCAAATCGGCCTTATCCTTCTCATCCTATTCTTTTCTTTCATGCTTGTCATATATCCCCACATGCACAGGCTTCTTTAGCTTGCTTTCCTCAACTTTTGGAGAGACAACTCCTTATTTTCCTAAGGGCATCAACTTGCTCTTCTATAGTCTTAATTATTTTTTATGCAAGTGCCCCATTGATTGGACAGGCCATTTCTTCTCAAGATATTTCCTCTTGAAATGTCTCTTCATGATGTGTGACCTCAACCTTAATCAAACACCTTTCGTTCTTTTCTCAAACCCAAATTGGAGTGGGGACGTGCTTGTTTGATCTTGGTGGTGCAATGGTGCTTGAAAAGAAGCCCCATTTTATTAAGCCCATGTCCCAATTAAAATATTCTTTTATTAATCTCAGATGTTCTTAGAAAGTCTTTAAGTCTATTTTAATGAAGGCCCAATTACAAAATCGCTCCCTTTCCTCTCATGAACTTTTCCCCTTGTTTCATTGGGCTTTAGTCCATTTACAATAAAGCTCTTATCTTACTCTCGCGTGCTTTCATTAGAACGTGCATAGAGATTGTCAACCCTTTGTCTTAAATATGGGTTTACAATGTATCCATCACCTTTGGGCTCTTCTTCTTTTTTTTCATTCATTATCATCATTATTTTTTAAGCAGCACTCTAGCTAGAACATATTGCGGCCTTCCTCTCAAAGTATATGAATTTCTCATCATTTTGGGCCTTGGAATACAACAAGGAGGCCTAAGATTAGGGAATTTTATATTTGCTTTATAAGATGTTGGATGTTAAGTCCATAGCATATTTATTACTACACAGACCATAATCAAAAGCCTAGCCCGAGACCTTGGTCTATTCCCTTAAACTAGCCTTGCCCATCTCAACACTAAACCAAACACTGCTGAGAACATTGAGTCAGTCACCTGTCTAGCCGTGGATGAAAGATAGTGCCTTTGGGGGAATTCGCCTGTCGAGCATATCACGGCGTCTAGTGCAAGTTCCAAGGATGTCATCTCAGAAGCATACAATGGGTCCCATCAAGTCAAGA
Organism: Quercus suber; assembly: GCF_002906115.3. NCBI lineage: Eukaryota > Viridiplantae > Streptophyta > Magnoliopsida > Fagales > Fagaceae > Quercus > Quercus suber. The sequence goes on from NW_027070466.1 coordinate 11,182, forward strand.
ATATGGAGTTGGGAGGGCCCACCTATTTGGGAAAGACCACACTTCATCATGATGAACTCACTAAAAGAAGGTTGAAAAAGGGGGGTAGAGGGAATGTGATGGGGGGTTGGAAAAATTGGAAGAGAGAGAGAAAGAGAGAGGCACAAAAGTAGTGAGGAAAGATTCATTGGGGGTTGAGAAGTTTTTTTCGGGTACAAGAAAAAGGACTCAGTAACACTACTAACTTCTTGGTTGGGCTAGAGTCGAGAGAGTTTGGGGCCCAAACGACCATTCGATTCCATCAGAAACCTGTAAAATCATCTCTTGGACCTCCCATTGTGGGATAAGCCCAACCCAAAATACAAGTAAATTAGGGGTCCAAGCCCAAAGTCATCATACAAATGGGCTTAGCCACCACAATTACCTTAGGCCCAAGGTTCTCCTTTTCAAGAGGCCTTTTAATTTGGACTTATGATAGCTACTAGGCTATGGTCTTATGTGACTTTTCAAGTTAAGATATACCTTTGGACTTTGGAACAAGCCTCTTATATGTGAGAACTTACTTTCTTTTATCCCACTATCTTAGGGTATGCCATAACTTTTGGATCATCCTCAAAATTTTTTATATCTTTTATTTGTCCTTTAGAATTAGGTGAACACAAGATATATGGTTAAACAAATAAAAGATATAAAGGGTACCCTCTTATTGATAGGATCTAGGATCTCTCTAAGTGTGGGTAGGCTGCCTAGAGCTAAAGGGATAGATCATTAGGTCACTCACAACTAGGTGGGCCATGATTCCAACCTTGGGCCTAAATGGACCATAGTGGATTGGTGGCAAACTGTTAATGTACTCAAGCCCATTATAGGCAATGACACAAATTGTGAGTTGATGGGATGAACTCTAGAAGATTTTGGCCCGAATGGAGCCTCCATCTTCCTACTCATCATCAACCCGGGTGAAAAGGACAAAAAGAGCCAAGTGAAGAGTGTGCAAACAAATATTGAATAAGCATTTATTAAGACTAAGAAGTAAGACACATTGGAATCAGACTCTCTATTCCCAGTGGAGTCGCCACTGTGGGCATAAGGGCCAGCGCGCACAAACACGGCGTGGTGTCATCCTCACATTGGGTGAGTATGCCTTGGCCGAAGGTGGACTATGGCGGAGAAATATGGAGTCGCCACCTAGATTAGGTCTAGGAACCATAAATATACAAATAGCATTAATTGTCTTCCACCATTTGCACTAAATGGAAACCAAGTTATAACCTTAAACCCACCTAAAAAACCAAAGAACTCTTCCGTGGTTGTAACCCAAAAAAGAGAGAAAAATTAGTCATTAGAGATAGACAAACATGGAGCTCGAGAAATCGAAAGAAAAGCAAAAAAGGTAAAAGAACCACTCAATTTCAAGTATAAAAGGAGTAGATATCACCTGCCCAAGGGAGGAGGTAACACAAGGGGAAGAGAGAAAAAGAGAAAACAAAAAGAAACAAAAAGAATGAGAGAATATAATGAGAAATAAATAAGAGAAAATTAGTGGAGAAAATATTGAGAATTTGTGCACAGTAGTGTACTTAAACTCTTCTGTAGAAAACACCTAGAGAGAAAGAGATTACCACAGAATAGTAGTATTGACATGCATTGCTAGAAAACTTCCTCTCTCCCACGAGACACATCTCTCTTGAGTTTCTTAATATTCATCTTAATACGACCAATCTGACTCACATTCTAGACCTAACAATTTTGTGTCAACGTTAAGTAATAAGATTGTGTGAGTTGGATTTGAAATCTTTTTAGCCCGATTTGTTTTGTAGAGTGTATTTTATACATATATGTGTGAATACATATAAGTAAATATACAAATATATGTGTAAATATATAAATACATCTGAGAATATGTGTGCTAACATGTTGTAAACTACATTTGATTGATGAGTACTTTCTTTGGGTTTTAGTATTTTTTATGCAAACTTAAAATCATAAAGCGGAGTAATGATTAATCTGCAAAAGGTGGAGAACAACCCATTCTATGGAGAAAGTCTCATTACATAACAGAATAAATGTTCCTTGTGCAAAAAGAGGAGAATAACCCTTTATAGGGCAATAGAAGAGGAGAATAAGTCCATTTCGTAGGCGCTCCTTAGATCGGACTTAACGTTTGTGCACAAACTATTAGCGGCAGGATGGGAACCCAAAGCCCGTTTCGCGAAAGCATTAGACCCAAATTCCTTCTTAGAAAAATGCCCATACTAGATGGTGTCCAATAGTATCAAGACACATATCTAATGTGCTAAAATGTGAAAAAACGACCTTCAACAAGATGATATTGGACAAATTGGCAAATTGACAATAATTCGAGATTTTGAAGAGGGTGGTCTGAAAAAGAGAGAAGAAGAGAGTGAGGGGGGATTGTGTTTGTGTTAGAAAGAGAGAAGGGAAGGGAGAAGGGTTGTGTTAGAGGAGTTAGAAAAATATTTGACAATTTTTCTTTGGTAAAATGTTTTACAAAAGACTGAATATTTTGTTACTTGTATTCCTTTGGGTTTAAGCAAGGTTTATATTCTGTCGTGTGTTTACTCTATCAGAACGACACTATTTAAAAGCATTGGAGATTCTAATAATGGGTCCATCGGGCCGAGTCAACCCGACCTGACGGAACTATGTTATTTTTACTAAGACAAACACTTTTCTTTACATTAGTGGTACTTTACCAGTCATTAATTATTAATATATTGAAAATGAAACTAAGTAGAGAAAGTTAAAAATAAATAAGAGAGAAATATAAAATAGTACTAGTTTTGTCTCTCAGACAAACAGTAGTTCCCCGTTCCCTCAGGCTCAGGCTCAGGCGGCAAGCAAATTTGTTTATGGTGGTGAATTGTGAAATGGGTGTGTCGCAAGATTTATGGAATCGTTGTTGGAATAAAGATGTGGTGGGTTTGGACAGAGCATCATCATTATCAGCATCAGCAGCATTAGCATCAGCAATAGTAATGCTAAGAATCAGGAGCTCCAATTCCTCCAAATTCAAGGTGTCTTCTTCTTGTTTTAGGGTATCACATTTGAGGTACTGTGACATTCTCACTCGCCGCCGCTCCAGACTCAACGCCATTGACACCCACATTATTAATAATCATGTTCATGTTACCGTTGATATCCCCGTCACCTGTTACCAGGTCAGATTTTGTTTTTCTTTTTATGTAACTTTCTTATGGAATTAATATATAATAATATAAAAATTGCATCGCAAATTGCAGCTTATTGGTGTTAATGATCGAGCTGAGAAAGATGAGATAGTTAAGTCCGTTATGAATTTGAAAAGTGCGGAGATTGAAGAAGGTTACACCATGGATGTTGTTACATCTCGTCAGGTATACACATACTTTGACAAATTTTGTTATAACTAGTATTCATATTCATATGCCTTGCTTGACTTTTTTTTTTTTTTTTTAAAAGTATATTACTCATGAGACGTATTTGAGGGGGTAAGATTTGTAAATGGAGCACAACCCTCCCTCTCCATCTATCTCCTAAAGAAATCAAACCTGAATAGTAATGTTGATGATAAAAGAAACGTACAAAATATACTAAATTATCAATAACTTTTTTTCTAAGAAATTATAGTATAGCAAGGAGTGGAGTGGGGATAGGAATATTTAGTAAACAAGCCACACAGAAAGGACTTACCAAATCTTTCTGCTTGCTTGAAAATCCGAGTGCTACATGAGCTATTAACACCATGTAGAAACAATTGAAATCAATTACAACCCTTTGATTCTGTGATTCAAGTGATTTCTTATTCTTTCGTGTAATGGCTAAACTATCCCATGGAAGAAGATCAACTATCTCTGTTGCCATTAGCCTATTAAGTGCTTGGCTCAAGAAGCATGGCCAGTCTTCGACTTGGCATGAAGTTTCAACCTCGAGGCCCTGTCTGAGCAGTTCACGCAAGGCTGCAATTGCTCCTCGTCTCCGTTCAGCATTTTCAGGTGAATGAGGCATGCCTAATATTTCCAATGTGCAAGCAGGTGCAAGCTCCTCCAAAGATTCTTCTATCTAGAAACCAAGGCACACAAATTTACCACAAACAGTAGGAAGTCAATTTTAAATATGGCAAGCAACAAGTACGGCATAAATTAAAAAGCTGCCAAGTAGCAGCACCCACCCCCTATTCAATGTTTCAAGGCCCTCTCTCTCTCTCTCTCTCTACATATATATATATATATATTTATATTTCATGATCTGATTTAATCACACTTTCACTAATTATTTGGAATTTTTTTCTAATGCATGGCTGAAAAGATTGAGAAAAATCAGATTGTTTTATTTTCAACTATTGATTTGTCAAATATTTATTTTTGCTAACATGGGTGTCCAAAACTCTTCGAGCACTTGAATATTCCCCTAACATGTGCAGGCCCCCCATCCCACACACACCTGATAATTAAAGGGAGGAATTCCTTGGGTGGCCTCAATATGCTAGCTAGGAGTTTTGTACCCGAGACCTCATAAATCTCATGAGACCTTGGAAACCACTAGACCAACTCACCAACCCCAAAAGCAATTGAAAGATGCATATTGCAGACTGAACCAAGCAAATGCTTTCTTGAAATGAGCATTACCTGAGATAACAATGTCATTTTTCCAAGAGATATTTTACTCCTTAGAAGACACTGAGCACGAGCAAGCGCTTCAAATCCATGGGACACCTTGTTCTTCTCGAAACCAATCTTTGCAATAGCACACTTCAAGAAAGCACCTATGATAAGAAAAGGAGGCATAACAAGGCAGCTACAAAAAGAGGGTTCAACTCCCTGACCTCCTTGCTAATATGTCTTACCTCAGCCAGTGCCATAGACAGAAGCAAATCATGAACATATGGCTTAGCATCTGGACGTTGAAGAGCTGCCCGACCAATATCCAATACAAGCTTTGCCTCTCCAACCTAAATAGGAGAAATCCACATAATATCATATCTATATTCCAAACCAAAAGCCTTATTTTGTTTTATTCTAACAAGTACTTGACATTACAAATGGAAGAAAATATTCTGCGGGTTTACCAAAGTAGTAAGAGGGTAATGATATGGTAGAATATAGAAATAACAAAGATTCACAAGCAGGACAGGATGTACGTTTCACCACTAACCCTACAAGGCTACAACAAACGAACCATGACCATACAAAAAGGATATGATTCTTGTGCACATGGAACCTAAAACAAAATCCTAAAGTACAGTGATTATCTACTATCTCTGTGTAAATTGGCAGCTTGTGTTTGGTTGCAACCCAAAAAATGTACCCACCAACACTTTTCCTACTATTTGACTCACACTGAAAATCACTAATATTTCATTTAGGCATGGTGGTGACAGCAGAATGAATGGAATGAGAAGAGAAAAAAACAAAAGTTTTCATTTCTTTGGGCTATTTTTCCATTAACCAAGATTTTTCTGCAGTGCCGAAACAAAATGGTAATAAGTAAAAAGGTGTAGTGTACCTCTTGAAGGAGGCAAAGAGCAGCAGGCAACCAAGGCCAAGGAATTCTAAGGGGAGTTTTAGGTGGGATGTTTTCCCTAATATTACCAGCATATTCTGGTTCAAAAAGAAGCTTATCCCTTACATCCATTACAAGATCCTGCAAACCCAAAATAAAAATATACTTTTAAAAAAAAAAAAAAAAAGTCAAGCNCCAAAAACCCCCAAGCAGTTTCAGTAACATGTTATTAAGAGCAACAAAAATCATAATTCCAAAGACAGAAGCATGAGTGAGAGAGAGAGAGAGAGAAGACAAACCAATGATGGTTTCACACCAGAAACATGTTTTGTTTCCTTCCCCGAGATTGAATTTCGTGTAGTGGAATTTGAATTCAATTCAAGATGTTGGAGCTTGTCAGCAACATCGGCCTCATTACCCTAGAGAGCAATGTATAAATCAAAGTATTTTAATAAACATACTGGGCAAAAATGGAAAATGGAATGAAATTATATCAGATGAGCCAAGAAAAAATTTCCACAATATTTTATTTGAGTCAGTGCTAAAAATAGTATGGACCAAAATGAATACTGTACCTGTCCAAGAAGGAACAAGCAAAAAGCATCTTCAAGTTTCAGATCAATTCCTTCTGATGCTACCAAACATTCACACATAGTTTTTGCCTTGTTTATCTTCACAAAAGTTACATGAAAAGTGAGATTTGTAAATGGAGCACAACCCTCCCTCTCCATCTATCTCCTAAAGAAATCAAACCTGAATAGTAATGTTGATGATAAAAGAAACGTACAAAATATACTAAATTATCAATAACTTTTTTTCTAAGAAATTATAGTATAGCAAGGAGTGGAGTGGGGATAGGAATATTTAGTAAACAAGCCACACAGAAAGGACTTACCAAATCTTTCTGCTTGCTTGAAAATCCGAGTGCTACATGAGCTATTAACACCATGTAGAAACAATTGAAATCAATTACAACCCTTTGATTCTGTGATTCAAGTGATTTCTTATTCTTTCGTGTAATGGCTAAACTATCCCATGGAAGAAGATCAACTATCTCTGTTGCCATTAGCCTATTAAGTGCTTGGCTCAAGAAGCATGGCCAGTCTTCGACTTGGCATGAAGTTTCAACCTCGAGGCCCTGTCTGAGCAGTTCACGCAAGGCTGCAATTGCTCCTCGTCTCCGTTCAGCATTTTCAGGTGAATGAGGCATGCCTAATATTTCCAATGTGCAAGCAGGTGCAAGCTCCTCCAAGATTCTTCTATCTAGGGGGGGGGGGGGGGTCCTTTCATTATGGGGAGCTCAAGTGATGCATGTTGATATATTGTGGTTAACTTCTATACTGATTTATCAATATCTATTTGCAATTTATTTGCTTTAGTAGCATATGATTCTTCTTGGCAATGTAATGCTCTCCATTAGTTTCCTTTCTTGGTGAAAGACCCCCTGACCTGTTGGAGATGTAGCTTTAGAGGCAATCAAAGCTTTGACGTGTGGAATGTTATCCCTCTGTCTAATGTGGTATATTTGGATGTTATCCAATGCCAGATCATTTGATGAGATTGAGATATCTTTGCTTCATTTGAAACTCTGCTTTCTTAGATCTATGATTGATTGGTTGACTCATGTTTGTTGTTCTTCTCTTTTAGAGTTCTTGGATCTAGGTATTTTTAAGTCTTTATTTGTTGCATAGCTCTTGTATACTCCCCATGTACTTGGGCTTTGCCCTTTTTAATAAAATATTATTACTTATAGAAAAAATGCATCTTGGATGATAGGATCTTGTATATTGCCTTCATAAACTATGATTTTTCTTATTGAATCCATCAGCAATTTAGGGATTTACTCCAGGAGATCAGAGCCTGCATTAACACTTATTCTCATTTTTTGTGTTGGTTTTCTTATTTTGTGCTCAGTAAAGTGAAGTGGTTTAGATATGTTGTTTTGCTACATCATGGATTAAGTTACATATGATGCCATCTGACACTTTATTTTCACTACCAATTTCATGCTTGTCATTGAGGTTGATGCCTTCTCATGTTAGACTGCCTTCTGTTCTTGACTAGGAAATTTGGCTGAAGGATGTTGTCCTTGCTGTCTTTCCAGACACACGAGATTGTTCTCCTTCTTTGGTAAGGTTCATAATGTGGATGTAGTTTTAATTTTTAATATGAAGTCATAACGGATGTATGGCTCTGCAGGTCAATTTTTTCAGTGGTGAAAAGAAATCTCCTGGGAGCAAAAAAAGTAAAGGAGCTGCACATACTGTTCCTGCCATATGCCAGAGACCACTGGCCACTGCTCCTCTGTCAGAGCGGAAATTTTTTGAGGAATCTCTTCCATATGTGAGCTCTTCTCGACTTCCTGGGTCTGGGTCTGCTGTTAAGCAGTTGGCTCCAGATTTTCAGAGTCCATTAATATTGGGCAAAAGTAGCGATGGTAGTAGTGCATCATCTGGTAGGAATATAGGTACACACCATAGTAAAATTTGGGAAAGTTGGTCAGTTGGAAGGATTACTTTTGTTACCGTACTGGGTTGTGTTGTGTTTGCTGCCTTGAAGTTATCAGGCCTTAGTGATAGTAATGTGAGAAGAACTTCTAAATTTGATTTTAGTAAAACAAATGCGACGACAAGTTTGCTTTCTCAGACACTAGATTCTTCTTTGGATTACAACGTAGGGCCAGCTCATCTTAAGGAAAGTGGTGTTGCTAGCAGACTCAAGAAGCTTCTAGCAATGGTTAATATCCTGGTCAGGAACCACTCAGATGCTGGAAATCCACATGTTTTATCCCCTGCTGCTAGTATATCATCCTCTATGACTGCTGTGTTTAGGAGGCTAATGCCTATGGAAGAAGCTGAAGCCCTTGTTAGGCAATGGCAAGCAATTAAAGCTGAGGCTTTGGGGCCTAGCCATCAAGTTCATACCCTCTCTGAGGTCCTTGATGAATCTATGCTTGTTCAGGTAAAATGCATGATTGGTCTTCACATCATGTCATAGATTCATAGAACAAGTATATAATTATATGGTCAGATAATCTGAATTTTTGAGTAATCTGATTATAGTGAGCAACAAATCGAAGCTAGGTATCCCAAATAGCTGGAAGGAAGTTATCAACTTATGACATATTTACAGCTATCATATTCGGTGAATCACTAGTGATGTGATAAATGGGATGCTTGCATTGTGTAGAGAATGTATTGCATACTCCCAATGCAAAGCTGGGTCTTGTTTCAAAGGAAAAAAAAAAAAAAGTAATCTTGAGAGATTGAAATATCAAAGAAATTAATGGATAATGTAGGGGACTTTTCTAAAGAGGAGTGCTTTGGACTCGTCTCTAGTCAGTAAAACCTATGGGTGACTAACTTGCACTAGAATCAATTGAAAAATTGATTTGGATAATAGAAATATTATATAGGAAAGAATCGTAATTCTAGTCCCTGCAGATTTTAAATTGGTTAAATGAAAGGCTGAACTTAGTAACGTAGAAAGCCAAGTAATGGTAAAGCTTGCTTAACGCATATGGCGGAGAAAATATATTGATGCAGTTAATATCTAAGTTTTCTTTCCTGGAGGCACACAATTAATGCTTTATCACTGTATGTCTGTTTGTTTGTTTGTTTGGTTTTTTTTTTTTTTCTTCCCTTAATGGTTCACAGTGGCAAGCTTTGGCTGATGCGGCAAAAGCCAAGTGTTGTTATTGGAGATTCGTTTTACTACACCTGTCTGTTCTGCAAGCTGAAATTATATCTGACGGGATCGGAGCAGAAATGGCAGAAATTGAGGCTTTGTTGGAAGAAGCTGCAGAGCTTGTTGATGAATCTCAGCAAAAGAACCCAAATTATTACAGGTAATTGGGCTCATAAAATGTGTTGATTTGATTTTTTTTTATTGATTCCTAAAATCATATTGTGCAGTGGTCATACGAGTCTAATGAAAAAAAAAAATGAAAAAAATTGTAGATCTTAAGTCTGCTTTTCAATATTGTGTATACATTGGTTTTGGATATTAATTCCCACCATGTGGTTCACTAATTTGTGAACACTCACTACTTCAAAGAAAGATTGCTGGATAATTAGGCTGTGTTTGGTTCATGTAAAATATTTTCCGGAAATGCTATTTTTGGGAAAGGAAAATGTATTCAGGCTGTTTGGTTGCATTTCAAAAAATGCTTTGAAAAATATTTTCTGGTGTTTAGTTGTATTCTTGAAAATACTATAGAAAACACATTTTCTACTTGTTGCTCACATTTTCTCAGCTTCCAAACAAATATATAATATCATTTCTTAGTCTACAAACACAAAAGAAACAAAACCCAAAGAAAAAAAATCATCAAATTCGGTCAAAAGGCAAAGGCGTGTGGGTCGGCGCGGTGCTGCGATCTTTGCTTGAGGCGAAGGCGTGTGGGTTCGAAGGCGAAGGCGACGGCGAAGGTGCTTGAGGCGACTGGGTTCGATCTTTGCTTGATTGGCGCAGTGCTGCGATCGACGAGACAGGTGCGATCGGCATGGTGCTGTGATTGACGACGAGACGATCTTGGCGGGACGATCTAACCGGCGCGATCTCGCTGGCGCGTCTGGGGGTTGGGGCGCGATCTCCACTCCCTCTTCTTGCTCTTTCTCTCTCTCTCTTTGGGTGTCTGTGATCCGGAAATGATTTGAAGTGAAAATATGAACAGAAATGGTTTTACGGGTGTTTGGGTTATTTTACGGTCAAAGGGGAAAAGCATTTCAGTTGACTGAATTTATTGGTTCAACCAAACACTCTAGTTTTACGAAAAAGCATTTCTGGAAGTAATTTAAAGCCGAAACAAACACAGCCTTAGTCAAGATTGCCAAGATAATAGTACAATATCTTTAGTAATACTCCCTAACTATCTTTTATTTCTCGGTCTGATTTGTTATTTATTTGCTGTCCTGCAGCATTCAAACTTTTCTTTGTCTCCTAATGACCTGAATTTGGAACATTTTATTTATTTTTTATGATATTTTCCTTTTCTTTTGTCTCATTGATTGGTTGCAGCACTTATAAAGTTCGTTATGTTCTAAAGAGGCAAGATGATGGATCTTGGAGGTTCTGTGAAGGCGATACTCAAACACCATCATAATATTCTGCCTAGTTTGGAAATGAGGCAGTCATGACATCTGATGTTCTGCTAACTTTGTTCCACCCATCCTCCACTTTTCTTTTGCAGAGGAGGCCTGAAAAAATGAAAGTAGATCTTAATTGAGGAGGGTGGTGATAACTTGTTACAACTGGTGAAAGGTATATCAGCCAAGCTTGTTACTTCTGAATGATTTGTTGTTAGAAGATAGTGTATCCAAAGGAAATTGAAAATTGAACGTGGTTAGTACTAACCAAGTAGTGTAAGGAGTGTAATTGACCTCGTTTAGAATCTACATCAATTCTTTTACAGCAATTAATGTGAGTGCTAAATGTGTAATTATGGGCATAACGAAGTCATTTATAGAAAGGGATGCGTACGTGTAAACTTTTTCTTGTGATAATACACTCGATTTCAAGTTCGTGTGTAATATGCATTATTTGAGAAACTAGGGTGAATATGTATCTCCAAGCAGACATTTGTACCATATATGCAGGCATGCAGCAATGGCTTCACCCCACTTTTTCTAAAGGGCAGTGTTTATTACACACTTGTGTATACAGACTAATGTGCGATAAGCTTTACCATTTTATAATTAGATTATTATTATTAGGAAATAACCGGCTAATTTCATTAATTTTGACCATTGAGTCTGGTATTCAAATTGAAAGACAATTTGCATCCGATAATAGAGAGAGATAAGTCAAATAGCATATGGAAAGCTTTGGATTTCAACTACTATTAATTTATTTCGATCCAAATCAAGTGCTTTGGATTTCAGCTACTAGATGTGTGGAAATTGTACCCAAAAATACTTTGAGCAAAGGTCAAGTGGTTAATATCGATACAAGAACAAAAGTTTTAAATAAAATGCATTGTATGGCATTCAACCCATAGCCTGAAACTGAAGACACAAGAATGAAGCAATATATCAATGAAAGTTTCATACTAGTGTAAGAAAAGTACGCATTTAAATACCATGAGAGGCAACGACTCAATCTCTAAATGCTCCCAAAAAAAAAAAAAAAAAGGGAATACAGTCCAGCACATCATGCATGCACAAAGATTGCAATATTTGACAATAATTGTCTAAATACAAACAAACCATTTGGAGCTTTTATTGGGCTTCCAATGAGTAAAGATAAAGATAAAATATTAACATCAATGAAAACTAATCCTAACTGAATCCAAACTACAAATCCATGAAAGTGCTCTAAAAACTAATCGAAGCTAATATATATATATATATATATAAAACCGAAGTCTCTGGAGCTCAAAAAAAAAACTATTTCTAACCAAAAAAAAAAAAAGCTAAAACCCACAACACTCTTAAAAAAAACCTGACTACAACACTTATACGCATAAAAACCCTACCATAGCTAGAAAATTAAAGCTTCAATTGCTCTCTTCTCTCTCCATCCAATCTCTATCTCCAAAACTTCCACCTTTGCTGGCCTTCTTTGTTTACTAGTGGGTTTTCACTCCATCTATTTTCTATGAGAGATTGAATTGAGGCATGGCTTTCTGCAAAACATGCTGAACCTCAGAATTGATTATTTGTTTGAGGGAAACTGAATTGAGGCATGGCTCCATGCCTCAAAATTGTTTACAAAGAGCGTACTGAACCTCCAAAGTAGGCACCCACTAAACATGTTCGGTAAGTTTTCGCTTTTTCTATTTTCCAAGTTTTGCAGTAAGTTTTGCAAAGAGCGTAATGTTCATCTTTAGGCTAGACTTCTTTCTTTGCTATTTAACTTGACTTATGGTCATCGTTTTCTATATCTCACAAATGCCAAATTTTTCTTTGACGTGATTGGAATTTATTAAAACGAATGCCTTGATGAAAGAAATTTAGTTGTTGTATATCATGTTGTGTGCCTTAAATATTATCAACATTGTTTGGAACTTCAAGAAAATTGGAAACATGTTAGAAATATTGCCTTTCTATATCAGTTCTGCATTTATATACTGTAATATTTTCGCTCATTTTTTAGGCATTATATTTCATAATCTTCACTTGATTATAAATGGTCATCAGTGTAGAAAGTTCTAATTTAGCAATTTATTAGAGGACCATCCTCACAAGCAGATTATTTGTCTCATTCCATATTTTCTACAATGATATGTCCATGTAGCGACTTACTGAGGTTCAATCCTACCCTATTATTAATCTACTTTATTTGTACTTTAAATATATATTATAAGGTTCTGAGTATTGATTGGTCAACTTAATAGGTAAAATTTAAAAGTGAAAGATGTTAAGAAATTGCGACTTGAAAGCATTTGATGTTTAACATTTCTATGTTTGAATGGTTATTGATATTCAATTCAATTGCATCAGGTTGAGACTTGATAGTTAGATGATAATGCCATGTCATATAATGAATGCTCCTTTGCACATATTAGGTTCTATTTTGAGCATGAAAGGCACATATTAATAGTTATGCTATGCACAATTCGTTTAATGTCTTTCTATTGTAGGAATGAGCTATTAGTTTACCTACCTATCAATAATAATAATAATACTTTACCTTCTAGAGATTTCTCCTTGTATGTCACTAGGGATGGTAATTTCTGCCCGACCTGTAGGTACTCGGCCTGGCTTGACCCTAATGGGTTGGGTTTTACCCGGTCCGATAAGGAATAGGGTCGGGTATGGGTTTTAAAAAAAGAAGCCCAAAGCGGGTCCGGGTTAGGTCCGGATTTTATAAAAAGTCCAGCCTAAAACTCGGACTCGGATTCGGCTCGATTATTCTGAAATTACTAAAAACCCCCTATATATATATAGCTATAAACTAACCTTAATTCCCTCATTTTTCAGCTCATGCCTCCTCACCTCACTCCCTCATTTCAACTCATGCCTCCTCACCCTCATTGCCTCACAGAAGCACACTTAGTCACAGCCATTCCTACACAGCACACGGCCTTACTCATTCTCAATCTCACACCTCACAGAGTGACATGGGCCACGACCTCTGTCTTTGCCTCTCACTGTCGGTCCAAGCTCTTTGCACCATCAGCCCAAGTAGGCATTCACCACTAGTCCAAGGTCTCTCCTTAATAAGCTCCACCAAGACTCTTAAAGTCACAAATCAGGTTCAGACATTCACATCTCATCCTCACCCTCACTCTCATTCACTCACCAACCCACCCTCACCCTCATGGAGGAGCACAAATCTCGTGGTGGTTGCCGTTTTTGTCACAGAGGAGCCCATGATTGTTAGATCGGAGAGAGATTTAGTGGTCTAAGTTCTTTTTTTTTTTTTTTTGGTATATATTTTTTTTGGGTTCATTTCCTCTCTCAGTAGTTTTTGTTTTTGGGTATTTGTTTGAGGATTTAATATGTAAAAATCTGTCCATAAATGATAAATGGAGTTTTGTTCCTCTCTTAGTAGTTTTTGTTTTTGGGTATTTGTTTGAGGATTCAATATGTAAAAATCAGAGTGAATGTTGTGTTGACGTAAAAATCTGTCCATAAATGTAAAAATCGGAGTTTTGTTTCTTCCATAAACGATAAATGGAGTATGAGGATTTAACTGATAACAATGTTGATTGATTTGTGTTTGGGATTGGGTTTAGGGTTTTTATATTTATTTTTAATTTTTAAATAAGACTAGGTTGGATTTTGCGGCCATGGAATAGGCCCAGAAGTGGCTGGACGGGTCTTGCAGAGACCCAACGGGCCAAGTTTGGGGCTAAAAAAAAGACTCGTTTATTAAACAGGCTGGGTCCGGATAACAGGGGAGGACCTGTGGGTTGGGTTCGGGTATCAAAAAACACGGCCCAAACCTAACCTGTTACCATTCCTATATATCACTCTATTTTCTTGGAGGTAGTCACACACAAAAGCTATTGATTGGAATGCAGGCTATTTAAAAGAGAATTTATGATTTTGCTTATATGACATAAAGCTTTCATTTATGCTTTTGAATATATATATATATATATATATATTCTTTTTTTGCATGCAGCTATTTAGAGTTATATGCATTGATTTTGTTTCTGATTTGTTCACTTCATTGAAATAGTATCATCTCATGCTTATGTTGTTTGATGATGTGCAATTTTATAACTTTTCAAAATCCAATAAAATCTAATGAGTAGGAGCTTTGTGCATGACTACGACCTTTTAATGAGCAAGAAGCTATAGTTGTAAGATTATAAGATGTTGTTAACTTGATTATAAGATGTTGTTAACTTAATTATAAGATGTAAGGCAAGTTAGCTTGCTTAGATTTTGTGTAAAATGTAATTTTTACTTGAAATCAGTTTTCACATGTAGGTTTAATGGAAATAGATGAGGTCAAGATTGTCATAGCATTGAGCAACCATGATAGCTAATTGTGGTTGCTATTGACTTTTGTGTAAATTAAATGTCTAGAACAAAGATAAAAGTGGCAGTAGAGTTTATTGAAATTCTTGACACAATGAGTGTTTTTAGATGCATGATCTGCAAAGTACATTATAGCAAACATTGGATTTGTGTAATGAGGTTAATTTTTAGTTAATATGAAGTTGTATGTTTTTATTGTTGTAAAATTGAATTTTAATCCTGGCTTTGAGCCAAGTAAACATACAACAGTTGCAATTCTTTGCGATTAATTTTCATATTGTCTTTAATGTTGTTGTTGTTGTTGTTGTTGTTGTTATTTTTTTTTTTTTTTTTTTTTTTCTTTTCTTAATGGGGGGAAATCAACCTCTTATCAATTCTTTTAGCTTATTTATTTATTTATTTATTTATTTTTATCGTGAGGTGGATTAATTATCTTTTTATTTAATTATCTCGTGCATTGCACGGATTAGCGACTAGTTCAAATACATAAAGATAAAGATAGAAATAATCCCCTCAAATGTGGTGTCTGCTTGCCGCACCACACAACTGTAAGCATTTTTTCTTTTTGAGTTAGGGTATGATTTGTGTAAGCAACTTAATTGACAAATTAAAAATGTTCTTTTTGTCTAAATATTATGCGTGGTAATTGGGTTTTAAAAAGGGCTTTGAAGGAACTAGTTTTGGATTACCTATATATTTAGTTGTCATTGCGGGTGCAGCGCGCATAGTTTGGGGAGTACGCATTGGCCGAGTGGACTAGGGTGGAGAAAAGGAGTTGCCACCTAGTTTTATGGTCTAATAACCATGTATATAACGCCATTACGTGGAAGGACTGATCTTACTACCAGAGTACATCTATCATGCTTCTCATACCATCACAAACCCAAGCAAACATATATCATGCTTCTCATACCATCACAAACCCTAGCATACATCTATCATGGTGAACATCTCATCTTATCCAAGGCAGAAACATGTATATGTCAAATCAAGGTAGAAACGTGGGCATAACAAGATTGAAATAGCATGTGATATCGTCAAAACATCCAAAGCATATCATCCAACGAAACATGTTCATATTCATCATCAAACAAATACTCAATGCACGTTCATGTAAATGCATGACTTACCTCACTTACCTTACTGCACCTTAGCACCTATGCACCAATGGATGGTCATGTGAATGCATGTTCATAGAATTAAAGCAAGAAATAAAATGAAACCCTAATCTAGCATGTTAAAGGTAAACAAGTAATTAAATAGAGGAATAGAGACTTAAAAAGCATAAAAAGGAACCAAACAGAGGCATATGATGTAAAAAAAATAGAGAAATAGAAGCAGAAAACTCAAATTAGGGTTTCTGAGCACGAGTATGCATGCGCATACATAGGCCTGCATATGCAGGCCATTTATATGTGTATGCATACCATGAGTCTGTGTGCACATACAAAATCATGCGTATGTAGACACGCCTAATGAACCTTAACTCAGGAACACATAAAACAGAGCAGGACTTAAAAACAACAAATCTAGCAGCCTAACATGCTTTAAAATAGAAAAAAACTAAACCCTAGGCTGCCTAAACATATCTAAACACAAACAAAGTAAGGAAACAAGATTAAAAACAAGATTAAAGTAGAAATAAAAGAAAAGAGTTTAGAACTCAATATCTCAAACAAGAAGCTTTTCAAGTTTGATTTTGACCATTCCTTTCAACCAATTTATTCACAATTAAATACAAAGGTGATTAGTGATCCTAAACTCAAAAGATCAAGACCAAAAAAGGTCTCAATCAAATGAAAATTGACTTGAGGATGTCTTGTGAAAAAACTCCCTCTTTGATTCACTATTTCTAGCAAATCTTAGGTTTTCCCTTAGGATTTTCTATGTGTTTTTGAAATATACCATGCAAGGTTTTATATAGTTGAAAAATTGGGGTTTGGAACGGCTCTCAGATGATGTGGGATTCATTCCAAACCTCAGCTTTAAATGCAAAAAAATTTCCTTTCATAGGTTTTTGGAACCCTAGTTGCGTACGCAGGTCAGTGCTTGCGTACACATGCATCAGACTTGCATATGCAGGTCCTTGCCTGCGTATGCAAACCGAGGGTTTCCTTGACCTTTATTTTCCAAAAATAGATATTTTTTTGCTCATAAAAAAAGTTATGTTTTCCATTTTAACATTTCTCAAATCAATTTAGAATTTGATTGGGCCCAAAACCAAACTTGGGCCTTAGAATTTCAGCATCATTGTAAAACGGGGACCCGAGTAATAAGGAGTACAAAATGCGGTGTCTACCGTCATTGATGTTCCAATGGCAAATGAGCAATTGGGTTGCTTTTAGTGACTATAAACTAATTAGGAGGAGTTAACAACGTAGATAACACACGATTTTACAAAGAAAATCCCCTTGCTTGCTAGAGCAAGATGTATGAATAATGAGGACTACACGTTGTGTACTCTTCTCCTTTTGTAGACCAAGGAGAGGGGGTGTCTCTTTTTATAATGTTTTATTAGGTGTGGGTACAATACATAAGTTGTTAGAAATTCTTTGGGGTTTATTGCAATGCCAATCTCTACCAAGTTGTGATGAATGGTTGACACATTAGGGCATTACGGAGCATCATGCATGCTAAAGCCTTCCCTGACTCCTTATTTGTATTAGTGCTTATTCTACCAATGATGCACTACTGCAACAGTGAGTCATGATATTCTTCTTCTTCTTATTTTTTGGTTGTATTTAGCCTCTTAGCCCATTCGTTGGGTTTTAGCTATTGAGGATTGTACCCTAAAATCCATTTGGTATGATATGTGAGTGTGTGTGTATATATATATATATTATTTTTTTCTTTTTGGTTAAAAGGAAAATATCATAAAACTACGAAACAAAGGATGTCTCAGGGTAGAGCCTGTTTAAGTACAAACCAGAGAGGTTAGCCTCTATTAGGTCAATCAAGTCCACAAGGCGGACTATTAAACAAAATAAAATTAGAGTCTTGATGAGCTCCAATCCTTGCTAGTTTGTCAGCACACCTATTTGCCTCTCTGAAACAGTGCTTAAAGTGAATCTTGGGAATTTGGGAAGCCATTTGCTTGATATCATCCATGAGGGCATGAGCCACAAAATTAAAACAGATCATATTGACTAGAATATCAAAAATAAATTTAGCATCTAGTTCTACTTCAATAGAAGAAAAATAAAGATCAATGCATGTTGATACAGTATTTTGTTTACCCTCGATTTGTGTGCTAGACCCCAAAAATTTCAAAAATATCAACTTTTCTTCATGGGGCTATGGAAACATCTAGATTGATGTGGTGTAACCCTTTTGAGCATTGAAGCACTCGAAATGCCTTTTTTGGTCAAATTGACCAAAATGCCCCGTCAAACCTAGATTGACCAAAAGTAAAGCTAGTCAAAATCACTCCAAAACAACATTTTTCATGCTTTTACATCAAACTTGAGCTACTCGGAGATTTTCGTCAACTTTGACCAAGTTTAACCCGAGGTTGATTCCTAGAGGCACCAAAAATTCTAATTTTGATCCGACAATCATAATGGGTTGGGGCCAGTGTTATTGAAAAGATTATTGAATTCCTTTTCCAACAACTATTCATGGGTCGAACTTGGAGTTAAAACGGTTAAGATATTTTGAAAACCATGCTAGACACGTCAGCTCACTTCACGAGGCCATAACTTTTGATCCGACCGTCGGAATTTCAATTTCTTTAATGTTATGGAAACTAAACATCTAGCACTTTCCAAAGACACCAAGATCAGCTCAAACATAGTCCAGAAAAACCTTCAAATATGCGATCAAAACCAGAACCAGAAAAAGTCAAGATT
Source organism: Quercus suber (assembly GCF_002906115.3). Classification (NCBI taxonomy): domain Eukaryota; kingdom Viridiplantae; phylum Streptophyta; class Magnoliopsida; order Fagales; family Fagaceae; genus Quercus; species Quercus suber. The sequence goes on from NW_027070466.1 coordinate 29,945, forward strand.
GCTGACATTAACAGCTAGCCCGGCGCACCTTAAAGGGCCGCCAGAGCTGGCCGGCG
>NW_027070466.1:40131-76461 GCF_002906115.3 Quercus suber
TAAAATGCCCAATGTTGGAGATGTTGTATATAGCCCAGTTTTGGGGGTGTTGTAAAAAGCCAAAGCTTTGTATTGCTTTCTTTGTAATGAAAAGAGAAGGGTCCATCCTGCAATTTCAAGCATGATATGAAAGTTTCGGTTACTTGCCAAGCTTGTGCATTAACTCTGCATCGTGCATTAACTCTGCATCACTATAGCAACTTAACATGATAAAAACCTGAAGGCTCTGCAATCAAGCATGCAACTCAACCAATGATCCAAACAACATTTTGAACTCTTAAAATCATCTCTCAACCAAAAAAAAATTAAGCACATAGATCTCAAAAACACACACACACACACTAAACAAGTCTAACTAATTTTATATTTCAAAAATAAGTCAAGACAATTTAGTGAGCATACATTAACACATGTAAACCTTGTGATGACCAAATCACATTGTACCTGCACATGTATCAAGAGTAGCAAAGAATATTGCGTGTTGTGTGTGAAAAACATTGCAAGATTGCATAAGTGTATACTTGTTATGACAATTTGAGATATAAGAAAATCACTTTAACAACTCACACACAATCATAACTGTTTGATGGGGACTATCACCATCAAAGTACATCCTATAACTCCCACATCTCCTAAAATACACGCTTGTAATCATATTTAAAGCATTTTGATCTTTTTGCTTTTGATTTTTCTTTGCAAATATATATATTTTTCTTTTTGAGCAAATCATGCATGGGCATATAAGAGATATAAAAGAAATACCCAATGATGTTAAGCATTTCACATTCTAATTTTGCTATGCCAAAGCACACAAATGTCATTAATGATTGGTGGGCAACAATGGTGAGATGGTTATTTATGCATTTCTCTTAGGATTTTCTAGTCCTTCCCGTCAAAAAGAGTGATACGAGTGTTAAGTACAAGATATTACTTAACTTTACTCATCACAAACACGAGCCATAAACCTCACTTGCTTAGTTGTGTATAGAGATGCTCATCTAAGTTACAAAAAGATACAAAATTTAGAAAATTTTGTTTCAATGGCCATTCAAGGTACACAAGTACCAATGTACACAAAACACACATTGTTTTTGTATTTTTCTGATTTTTTTTTTCAATTTTTTTTTATATCAAAAACAAAATAAACAAAACTGAAAACAAACAAAAACATGTTAAATAATGCAATGCATAAAAACTAGACTAACTCAGAACTTGAAAGCTAAACACACAAGTAATGCAAACAAAAACAAGAAGAGAGAGAGAAAGGGAAAGAGAGAGAGTGATAGAATCACTTCGAGCCTTTTTCCTTCCATACCTTGGAAGAACCTTTCCGTCTAACAAACCCTTAATCCGGGGGTAAGGGGGAAGAATTGAAACCGTTCAAGCTCGAAAGGAACATGAGGGAATGTGATGCACGAAATTTCCAGTTGAAAAACACCACTTTCCTAGTTATATTAGGACTTTGTTTTATTTTTAATATTTTTCCTTAATTAGTCAGATTTGGATGTTATTATTTAGAATATTTTTAGGAGATTTTGTAGGCTTGGGAAAGGGGGAATTAACGTATAAAAGGGGAGGAGAAATCAGAATTACAGAGACACACACACGCCTCTCTCTCTCCTCTTCTCTAATTTTCTCCTTTGAGTTTTTTGTCATGGCTCTGTGTGGCTAAAACTTTTATACTTGGTTGAAGGAAACTGAAGCCTCGGAATCAATAAAACTGTGAGATCTAATTTTTTTTTATTGTTCAATTTATGCTTTGAATATCGGATGTTCTTCTATGCCTATTTTCATGATTGTCTCGTTTAATTACTAAGAGGCCTACTAGTTTATTATTCGCTGCAATCTACTGCTAGGTTAGATATCAAATCAGTAATTGTTTGATTTCTCTAACTTGTGAAGCAACCAAGATTTAATAATTTGTTGCGTCAGAAATTATTAGATCTTAGGAATAATGCTCGACTAAATTAAATACAACCGCTTGTGTTTGTGTTGTTTAGCTTCATCAATCTCTCTAGTTCTTAAGGCTGCTACTAAATTAAACCTTTAACACTTGTCTTAGGTTGTTTAGTAGTTAGGGTTTATTAGATCGCTTGTTTTCTAATTAACTATGACTAAGGAGAGATAGGAAAATAGTTCCAATAGTGAATATTCAAAGTGTGAATTGATATATACTTGCATCGATGATCAGTTGTAAAATTTCGATGGTGGATGTTGACTTTGACCAAGGTTTGTTTTCTTGATTGATTTTGATACTTTAATTTGAATTGTTCCTTAGTTGTTTTGCTTATAATTGTTTTCATTATACTCAAACCCCCCCTCCTTGTTCACGTAACATAAAATTAGGCTAGATACTCTCTGTGGGAACGATCCTTACTCACACTACTACATATATTTTTAGGAGTATAGGTTTTATTTTTGGTTGCCTGCGACAGCATACCACTTTCCTTCAAGTTGTTTTTTTGCATGTTTGCTGGTTTGTGTTTCTCTTGTTGTTGCATGTGCATATTTGGAGCTAGGATGCTTAAAGCGAGGAAGCGACTTCCTAGGCGCGAGCCAAAAAGGGCAAGGACGTAAGCAAGAATACGCAAGCCCAAAAGGGGCAATGTTCAATGGATTAGGAGGCCTAGCCTCTCCAAGTGGTCTTCTCTTTCTCTCTTTTAGCTTTCTTTAGAACCATGTACTACGGTTTCCTTTCCTTGTATCTTGCTTGGGCCGCTTTCCTAGGGTATGGCAATGTCTATTTTACATTTTTTGTATCTACGCCTCAAAATGTTGACGCGCACCGCGTACACAAGCGTGAAACCTTGTCGGTGCAGCATATCGTACCAAACTCAAAACTTTGCCAAATTTTTGTTGTGAAAATGGGGGACCTTCGTTGTCGTATTCTCACAGTAAAAGCTTGGTGAGAATAGTATTTTGTGTGCTATGATGCACCAGAGGCGAAGCGTTGCTAGATTTTGGTCATGAAAATATGGTGAAATGCTGCCGGATTTTCGTCATGGAAATTTGGCAATGATTCTAAAACTAGTAAAGCATTGATCAAGACCACACCCTTTCCGAATCCAAACCTCAAAACCCAATTCTGTTAAAGCCTTGAAAGCTAATGCCAATAGCCCATTTTTAATGCCAATGTCCAAAAATTAAAATTTTGCCAAAATAAAGGACTGTCTACGGACAGGTGTTATGGGGTGCCTAATACCTTCCCCACACGTAACCAGACTTTTGAATTCAAGAATCATGATTTTTTACCCATCCATATTAGATTAGGAAAACAACCTTCCTCTTAGCCTAAAATTGGTAATAAAATCAAATAGAGTTAGTTGACCAATCACACCTTAGAAAAAGCCCAATGATTGGTGGCAACTTCACTTATCATTGACCCGATTCTATCACTCACACTAGAGGTCTCGACCTTCTTCACAACAACTGAGCTCCTGGACCGCAATTTTTAGCACGTACTCTAGTGTCATCGTGATGGGTGGTCGAATTGCCGCTAGGCATTTACAGAATAGCGACTCCACTGGGGATACTTAGAGAGTTTAGCCTTTAGAACTTTTGATAAAATCTTAATATTTGGTCATTGGCTTTCAAAAACGTTGAAATTGGCATTAGCCTTCGGGGCTTTCCTTTTTGAAAAATGCTTTTACTATATCCTTAGTAAACTATTTTCAAAAATCAGAAATATTTTTCAAATGGTTTTCCAAAAACCGGCTTTGAGGTATTTTCATATGCGTGAAGCTTTTCTGCTTTCCTAGAGTATGCTTTACAACTTTCCTTCACAGGTGCAAACCTAGGGTAGTAGATCTAGTTTTTGCTACACCTTTATTTGTTCATATATTTGTTGTGCTTGGAAAGTCTTTCCCTTTTTATTTCAAAATGCATGACATCACCCTTCATATTTGGTCAAACTCGAACTCAGCATTGAAGGCGATTACTGGATGCATATACCTTAGATAGTTACTGGGTGCTGACTTGTAGGCATTTTTAGGTCCATGGGTGGACAGGAGTAGCTGAAAATGCCCCCTTGATCTGCTTTATCCCACAACTTCTATAAAGGAAAGGATTAGATGATCGAGGCCCCCCCTAAGATTAATACCAACTTACCAGTTAAGCCGTGTCTCATATAGTTGGCCTAGAGTAAGTCAAAATCCCGTGAGGACTAGGAAGAGCCAAAGACGAGTGAACATCCAAGCCTAGGGTAGGATGTCCTTGCTAGGACTATTTTCAAAATGAGTCAAGGGGAAAGTGTCCAGTTTCCATTTGCAGGTCTACCCTTTTTGCTTGTGTTGAAAATTTGTGCTTTACTCTAGGTTCTATCCATCCTGCTTACACAACATTCATAATCAACCCCTAGGGAAATGCAACTCCATTACTTGCACATTAGGTCATACCTAAACCCTAAGGGTTTCTAACCCTACAAGGGCATGCATTCACTAATGGCCCCGTCATGTAAATGTGTACAGATAAAATTTGTGGCAAGTAGCTAGGACTTTGCATCAAGGAGGACATTGCCAAGAATTCAAGATCTTCTCCATGAAGGCGAGGCCTGTCTAGAATGAAGCCTCTACAATTTGTAAATTTGAACTTCTTTGTATTGTAAAATGCCCAATGTTGGAGATGTTGTATATAGCCCAGTTTTGGGGGTGTTGTAAAAAGCCAAAGCTTTGTATTGCTTTCTTTGTAATGAAAAGAGAAGGGTCCATCCTGCAATTTCAAGCATGATATGAAAGTTTCGGTTACTTGCCAAGCTTGTGCATTAACTCTGCATCGTGCATTAACTCTGCATCACTATAGCAACTTAACATGATAAAAACCTGAAGGCTCTGCAATCAAGCATGCAACTCAACCAATGATCCAAACAACATTTTGAACTCTTAAAATCATCTCTCAACCAAAAAAAAATTAAGCACATAGATCTCAAAAACACACACACACACACTAAACAAGTCTAACTAATTTTATATTTCAAAAATAAGTCAAGACAATTTAGTGAGCATACATTAACACATGTAAACCTTGTGATGACCAAATCACATTGTACCTGCACATGTATCAAGAGTAGCAAAGAATATTGCGTGTTGTGTGTGAAAAACATTGCAAGATTGCATAAGTGTATACTTGTTATGACAATTTGAGATATAAGAAAATCACTTTAACAACTCACACACAATCATAACTGTTTGATGGGGACTATCACCATCAAGGTACATCCTATAACTCCCACATCTCCTAAAATACACGCTTGCAATCATATTTAAAGCATTTTGATCTTTTTGCTTTTGATTTTTCTTTGCAAATATATATATTTTTCTTTTTGAGCAAATCATGCATGGGCATATAAGAGATATAAAAGAAATACCCAATGATGTTAAGCATTTCACATTCTAATTTTGCTATGCCAAAGCACACAAATGTCATTAATGATTGGTGGGCAACAATGGTGAGATGGTTATTTATGCATTTCTCTTAGGATTTTCTAGTCCTTCCCGTCAAAAAGAGTGATACGAGTGTTAAGTACAAGATATTACTTAACTTTACTCATCACAAACACGAGCCATAAACCTCACTTGCTTAGTTGTGTATAGAGATGCTCATCTAAGTTACAAAAAGATACAAAATTTAGAAAATTTTGTTTCAATGGCCATTCAAGGTACACAAGTACCAATGTACACAAAACACACATTGTTTTTGTATTTTTCTGATTTTTTTTTTCAATTTTTTTTTATATCAAAAACAAAATAAACAAAACTGAAAACAAACAAAAACATGTTAAATAATGCAATGCATAAAAACTAGACTAACTCAGAACTTGAAAGCTAAACACACAAGTAATGCAAACAAAAACAAGAAGAGAGAGAGAAAGGGAAAGAGAGAGAGTGATAGAATCACTTCGAGCCTTTTTCCTTCCATACCTTGGAAGAACCTTTCCGTCTAACAAACCCTTAATCCGGGGGTAAGGGGGAAGAATTGAAACCGTTCAAGCTCGAAAGGAACATGAGGGTTTTGCGAAGATCTGCAAGAGGAGAAAATGAGGATGGAAACTGATTCTGGTTTCTCGATGCGATCATGCCATTGCTCTGTTAAGTGGCTAGCCACTTATAGCAATTAGGTCGAGTATGACTGGCTGTTCCACAATGATGACAGAGATGCTACTTCTTCTATTTAGGCTTTTGAAAGTTAGCCTTCTTGACTCTAGGGTTTTTAACTTCTTTCTTATCTTGCTTAGGGGGTGCTACTAAGATAGATTTACTCTTATCTTTGTTCTCACTAGCTAAATCAGTTTTGACATTAGTGTTCTGAATTTCAACATTATTAGCAAGAGGAACAAAAACAATAGAACTAGTAAAAGCAACAGTAGGAGAAGAGAAATCATACCTTAAACCAGTTTGATCTAAAGTAGATTTCTAAATACTGAGTATTTCATCGAGCTTTGCGCTTGAAGTTCTTTCCAGTTGAGCTCTAACTTGGAACATTTCTACCTCAAGCTTCTTGATCTTTTCAACCAAGAAGTTATTCTCAAACCTCAGTGCTCTAATAGTCTGATTGGATTCATTAAACTTTGTGGAAAATTCTTCACGCTTAAGCTCCACATCACTGAGCTTCTTAGTGGTCAACCTATACAACTTCTCATGCTTTTCTGAGACCTTGTATAACTTTGCATAGGCTATGTGGATGTCATCTTGTTCATCCATCTTCTCAAACTTAGACTCCACTAATTCCTCTTCTTCGTCCACATCTTCAATAATCCCCTCAGTAGGATTGACAATGTCAATGAAGGCTTTCAAGATTCCGTCATCCTCATTGTCGAAATCATCTTCAGGCTCAGTGTCTCTTAATGTAGCAATAAGTGCCTTACTCTTCTTAATGGTCTTGAGATATGTGGGGCACTCTTGTTTCATGTGACCAAAACCTTGACACCCAAAGCACTTTGGTCATGAAGGAACAGTGTACTGACCGCCATCCCTAGCATCCTTCTTCCTTTTATCTTGGCTCTTGAACTGAGAAGAACTGGATTGCCTACGGTCCTTTTCGAAGCCCTTCCCATTGGCATTCTTCATGAACTTCTTGAATTGCCTCATAATGTAGGACTTCATCTTAGAATCCTCATCATCTGAAGACTCATCTATATCACTGCTCTTGGCCTTCAATGCCATGCTCTTGCCCTTACCCAACTTGCCTATTCTTGTTAAACCTAACTCATAGGTCTGCAAATTACCAACCAGCTTTATCAAAGGAATCTTATCAATGTCGTTTAATTCCTCGATCACGGTGATCTTGGCATGGAATCTCTCGGGTAGAGATTTGAGCACCTTTCTCACAATCTTATGTTCAAGAATGGTTTCTCCAAGATTAAAGGCTAAGTTCACTACGTCCCTGAGCTTGGCATAAAACTCATCGAACGACTCATCCTCCTCCACCTTAATCTCTTCGAAGCTAGTAGTGAGCCTTCAAAACTTCGAGTCCTTGATAGCCTTTGTTCTCTCATAGATTGTCTGGAGGATGGTCCATGCTTCCTTCGTAGTTTCAATGGAGGATGTCTTCTTGATCTCTTCATTGGTGACTACATTGAATAAGGCATTCAATGCTCTGCTATTGAAATTTTGTTGCCTTGATTTTAGCATCATCCCAATCGGTTGGCGTTTCCTTTGGTTTGGTCCAGCCAATCTCTACAGCTTGCCACACCTTCTCATCCAAATATTGCAAGAAAGCTCTCATGTGTACTTTCTAGTATGCATAGCTAATACCATCAAATAAATAAGGTATAATGAGAGACTGTCCTCTATCCATGACAAACAGGGGTCAATGGATCACGTAGCAAAGATTAAAACCTAATCCGAGTGTGCCTGCTTTGATACCACTTAATAGGCCAAAAACATATTGACCCTTTGTGATGAATTAATTGATTAATTAGCCAAGTTTATTAATTAATCAAATTAATATGCAAATGCATGGTAGCATAAACAAATCACCAATTAAACTAAGTATATAGCGGAAAATAAATTGACACAGTGATTTGTCTACGAATAGGGAAAACCTACACGGCAAAAATCTACTGAGTGATTTTAAGATCACCACTCCCGAGAATCCGCTATTATCACAAGAAGCGGTTACAAGTAAAGGAATCCCAATACCTTATACCAACCTACAGTTGAACCCTTACCCCAATACCCAATTGGACTTATTCTGTAGTGACAATCTCTCCTTATAATGCATGACTCCCAGTACGTGACTAACCAATTACGCGGATCCTAGTACGCGACTTTAATCACCAATTAGAGAAAGTTGTTGGCTGCAAAGTTCTTAAGTTCATCATACGATGAAGATCCAGAAGATACTTGATCACAAAATCCTATGGTGTACAAACACAGCAACTTTTTCACAAGAAAGATGAATTAGGGTAAACTCTATCTCCAGTCACAATTTGCTTGAACAAACTTTGCTCAACACTTGTGCAACTTATGTCCAATTTGACGGCCCTTAAAATAAGCCTTTTATATGTCTAGGATTGTAAGAAAAGAAAGCTCAAACACATAATCAAGGATTGGAGTTAAAACAGAACTGAAATTTTGTTTTTCATAAACTTCAACAGATACCCTATCTGTCGAGCTGCTATCGAGCTGCGAGGCTGGAATAGCTCTTCAAGCTCGATAGATGGCTAGCTGTCGAGCTAGCTATCGAGCTTTAATGACATGCACTTTTTAGACTTGAATCTTGGACAGACTTGTATGGCTTCAACAGTTGATCTTGAAACAAATTTTCTTGAAGTATTAAACACATTGTAGATCTACTTAAATACAAGTAAAGTGCGTATTGTCAAAGGATTAGCTAATTACATAAAATAGTTACATATATTTCTAACAAGTGAATCACATATGTCCTAACATTTTCTTTTCATTATTTTGTTGGAAGATCATCTTTGTGTTCTTCGTGTTCTTATAGTTCATATTCTTCATGTTTTTAGTAAATTAATTCCTATTTTCTTGTCTTTTCTTTTCTTTGTCTTTCCAATACTTTCTTTATAACCAAACAAATCAAAATTCAAAACTTAGATCAAACAATAATCAACATACACCAACCAAAATCCAGAAATCAACATACACCCCCAAAATTGAAAACACAAAAATCAACATACACCAACAATCAAACCTAGAAACAGATTTGCATATTCAGAAATTTTAACCCAACATACACACACTAAAATCAAAAGACCTGCATCCTCCTTGTTCATAAAATCAACACCAATCTCCAAGTTGGAAATCCACCAATCCATCAAAACACAAAATCAGATCCAACTTGGAAACCCACCGATCTCCACCATCCTCCAAATCCGACCATTCTCTCAAACCCAGCCTCTGGAATCATAACCCACAAATTCGCCATAGATCAATGTACCAATCCGCCACAAACCCACAAACCCAGATCAACAAATCTCACAAACCCACAAACCCATAAATCCGTCACAGATTAGTGCACCAATCCGCCACAAACCCAGATCAGCAAAACTCACAAACCCACAACCCACAAACCTAGATCTACACCACTGAGCTGAGAGATAAAGAGATGAAAGAGAGAAACTTGCCTATCTGGGAGAGAGATACAACAATTCGTGAGAGTGGGTCGGTCACGGGTGGCTAAAGAGAGACTTGAGTGAATCGTGAGAGTGGGTTGGTCAGAGGTGGTGAGGCAATGAACCACCGTTGGTTTTAGTGGCAGCAGCAGTGGAGATGAGCAGAGAGGCTAGCCATGGAGTTAGAAAGAGCTGTGAGAGTTTTGGAAGAGAGAAAGGAAGGTTTGAGAATATTAAGGGAGTCCGAATTGAGTTTTGTGTTTGGTTTCAAAGCATAAGAAAATCTTATTGAATTGCTTTGTGTAACTGTTGAATGTCTGTGTGTTTTGTTTTCTAAATTTTTATGGGCATGTCTTTTTATTTTGTAAATTTGAGTGATTTTATGGATTTGGTTGATAAGAAAATGCAAGAAAAGAAAATTAAATTTTTAATTTTTAATTTTCTGGGCAAGCTTAATTGGGGAAGAAAATGAAGAACACATAGTTCTAAGTTCTTCATGTTCTTTCAAAAAAAAGAAAAAATAATAATTTAACTAATTTATTTTCTTTTTTTAAAAATAATTATCTTAGAAATTTTTTTATTATTTTTATCTGATGTACCTTTTTAAAAAAATTAAATTTCTGACGTGGCATTTTTAAAAATACAAATAAATTTATTATTATTATTTTAATGATCAGGTAAGTTTTTAGTGTGCCATCAATGCACTCTGTCTACTATGTAGATATTTTCTGTTAGTGAATGATGGTAGAGACTAAAATAGAACATATTTTTTAAAATAAAGACTAAAAACGATAAAAATAATGAATGGTACTCACGCCCGATACTGCAAGTTTTCTTTAGTCTCGAATGGGTTCTGAATTTGTGCATCCTATATCTAATTCTGCTGTGAACGTAGCACTTTCAGAAAACCAAAAGCAATCCTGATCAAGAAAAAATAGAAATTATCAAAGAGGGGATACACATTACATGTAAATATTAGTGTAAAATTTAAATATTACTTAAATTTATTGAAAATACATACCTCCTGTCCTGAGCAATACCCCTCTTCACGCTTCAAAGTTTTCCACAATTGTCAAAATCGAAAATGAATTTAATATGGAAGTTGGATAATAAGCATTGTGTTTTTGGTTAACCGCTTTGTTGTGGTTGATTTGTCAGATTGTCTTTTACGTGGATAAAGCAATTTTTTTTTTTTTTGAAACACGTGGTTGGAGCAAATTGTTATGAAATAACCAAACGTTTTATTTTGAAAACTGAAAAAAGTTTTTTTTTTTTGGGGGGGGGGGGGGGGGGGGGGGTGTCTTGAAACTCATAATTAAAAATAGCATAAGTCTGAATCAATTTTAAATAGAAGAGAATAAATAGAGGAAAAACAGGGATGATAAAGGCCGCTGCAAATCTGATTTTTTTTTTCTTTGAATTGTTCCTGCATGTATGTAAGTAATTTTATTTTATTTATAAGTGAAAATGGTGTTTTGGTCTTTAAACACCATGCCACCTAAGAAAAAATCATGTGCAAATTATGTGTTCTTAATTTCTGTCTAACTTAACGATAAAACTAACGCTAGGTGTAAAGTGTAACAAGGGTCACAGTTTAATGTGCAAAGCGTGCATATGAATGGTTTAGGGTGCAAAGTGTCTGATGTATAGTTTAAAGTGATAAAATGTTTTTTTTTTTTTTATTTAATGTATGGCGAATGCCTCAATATATAAAAATTAATTGAGCAACCCCATATAGATTAGATTAGATCACTGAGTAGCAATAAATAATCCATATATATATATTATATTTCAAATGTTAGGAATGCTATAAATATATGGATAATAATTGTTGTAGATTTAGTTAGTTAGTTATAATTCCAAGCATGTTAATCACATTTAACATATATTGGAATTATTAATACACATGAGGAATAAAAATATCATTAGGATAAGGTCATGTGGGCCAATAGAATAGTTTTATGGTTCTATAAATACCTACTTGTAATCACATTTTCATCATGAAAGAATAAACCAATTGCTTAGTGCATTAATGCATCTATTTCTCTCTCTTAATTGCTGTCTTCCTTAATCTCTCTTTCAATATTTCTCTATGAAGGGTGACTATCTCGAATTAAGTCAATTCACTTACAATTCCCATCCATCTTCATTAGGAACCACTGGGTTCCTAACATCAAACAACTCACATGAAACAATAAAGCTAAAAAAAGTTAAAAAGTTGTGGCTAATTAAGTTTACATTTAATGTACTTGAAACAATGTAAGATCCAACAAAATTCTAATTCCCCACAAAATCAATAGATTTCTCTATTTGTTTGACATATATAGACATGCTATATAGGGGTGGTAAAATCAACCCAAACCCATTTGTCTACTCAAACTCACCTACTTAAATAAGACTCAAACCCATCCAATTATTAATTGGGTTAAATGGGTATTAACCCAATTAACATGAATGCTTATTAAGTTTTAAGTAGGTACCTAATTAGACCCAACTATGATCCAATTATTATTTCTACAAATCACCAAACTCTAAAATATCCCTAAACTACTAAAAATTACCAAAGTACCCTCTAAACCTAGAAAAAGACTGAAATACCCTTAAACCTAAAAATGACCAAAATACCCTTTAAACCTTAAAAACAACTAAAATACCTCCTAAACCTAAAAATGACCAAAATACCTCCAAAATCTAAAAAATAACTAAAATACTCTCAAAACCTAGAAATTGACCAAAATACCCCTAAACCTAAAAAATGATTGAAATACCTCCGAAACCTAAAAAATGACCAAATACCTTGAAATCTAAAAGTTACCAAAATACCCTATAAACCTAAAAAATAACCGAAATACCTAAAAAAAAATATTGAAGAGAAGCTTCTATATATATATATATATATATAATATAAAGAGATTATTAAAAAAAAAAAAAAATACTATGATAGATAATAGAAGTTTTTCTTTTGTGGAGAAAGATGGATAATAGAAGTTGATGGAACATTGAACATAAAAATCCTTTAAAAAAGAATAAAAATAAAATAAAAGTCTCATATTGTTTGGGTTAACAACAAACAACAACAACAACAACAATATGCTGAATCGTATGATGGGAGTAGGACCACAGGCTACTTACAGACCAAGTCGCTGATCCCACCGTCCAAAACCTTTAAGTCCTCCACGTTTCATGACATGTGGATGTGGATGTGGTCAACGCAGATTCGTCATGATCTAAATCTCGCTTCTGATTCGGCCATTCAAATTCCGAGGGCGGTCGTTGATTATAAAAGGAAATGGGACACGTGGCCGTCGGTGGTGGTGCACTGCAGCACGTAATTTACTGTCACGTGTCATTGCGTTGCTTTTCCGCCACGTGTGAGTAAACAAATTTTTCGGGGGCGGGAAGCTTGGCCATTCTAGAAATGCCACGTATTGATTTGATGGATATCACGACTTTCAAAACCTTCTTTTCCTGTCACCGTGACCCTGACCACCAGATAACGTTGGATACCCTTAAAAAATGACACGTATTTCCAATCATGATGCGGGAGCTTAGCGACATTTTGTTGGTCAAGCTCAAGCGCTTGTTTGCCTTCTCACCTTCGTCTTTATGGATACTCTATCATTAATTCTTCAACGAGTCCAGCGTTTTAAAATATCATTTTGTAGTGAGTTATTATTAATATTGGACGAAAAACGTAATTTTTACTTTGATCCTTATTTTTCTATACTACTATTTAAGGGGCTGCACCTGTTTGGACTAGATTTTTTTTGTTCCAAAATACCCTTACAGCTTACGTTTAAGTAAGGGCAAAACTTGGTAAAAATGTTTCTTTAACTCCCACTAAAACATTGCCTACAAAAGAGGATCACTCTTCTGGTGGTTTTTAAATTACTTTATCCATTTNAAAAAACTAAAAAACTAAAGGAAATGAGTCCATATTCGAGTTGTAATTGACAGATTGACTTGAGTCAAGATCAATCATATAAAATTCTAGGTTTAAGGTCTGTTTGAGATTTGTTTATTTTGCTGAAATTGAAAATGTTTTGCTGAAAGTATTGTAAATAAAAGTAAAAGTTAGTTGAAATAATATAGTGAGACCCATGAATAATAACAAAATAAGCTAAATAGTAAAATAAGTTGGCAAAAATAATTTTTGCTAAACACACATTATTTTTGCCAAACACACATTAACTTTAAGGATTCAACTTTTGTCCAGAGTGCACTAATGTCTAAACTTTAAAATCATACCAATCTTACAAATCAACTAAAATTACATTATTCGCATAAAGTTAGTTTACATTGAGGAGGAATCTCAAAAGGCATTTCAAGTTTTCAACCCAAAATAGATGAGTTACTACGGTACTACTCAATAACTTTTTTCAAATTTCATTACAATCTAAAGAAGAAAAAAAAAATCTGTTTAATTGTTTGTGGAAAGGGTGTTTTGCTCTTTAAACAATGTGTCATCTAAGCAAAAATCATATGCAAGTCATGTGCTCTTAATTTCTGTCTAACTTAATAGTAAAACTAACACTGGGGTACAAAGTATAACAAGGGTCATAGTTTAGGGTGTAAAGTGTGCATTCGTATAGTTTATAGTGCAAACTGTACACAGTGTAATATGGTATATAATTTAGGGTGATAAAGTATAATTTTAAAAAAAAAAATCACCAATTTATCATTTTGTACGTGAAAATGAAGTATAGCCTAATTTATATATACGGATGGAGTTGCTGAATGGTGAGGAAACAAATAATTATTAAAAGGAAACTCTTGTTTGCAGCAGCAAGCTATAGCTACTGTGTCTGTATGCATCAAATGCCTTTCCAATGCTAACGACAGCTAAATGTGAGAATAAAAGATTTCATTTGGTCCCCATTATATAATTGGTGTCTTTTTCCTTTCATTATATATGTGGCGCCCTATATATATATATATATATATAGCTTTGTCCTAATCAATTGACGTTACGTACCTCGTAGGTTGCATATTCCTTAATCCTCATCAATTTTTCAAATCCGTATTATTATATACTGCTAAGTTATTGGTACTCGATCGTTCTTGCAACTGTACGTAGTGACATTAATTATCATGCTAATCCGGTACCTATATATTTATTTGATTGATTTGCCAAAATAATTTACAAGTGATTATTTTATTGTTGCCTCTTTAGTTACATCATACATCAACATTTGTTCAAATTTACTTTATATATTTATTTTATTAATCACCTCCCTTTTTAACATTATCGATCAGGAGAGATATATTTAATAGAATTTAAACACTTACCGATTGCACTTATCTTATAAATTTAAAGGTATATTCATCAAGTCGGCCAAAATGCGCATTTGCCCATTTCGCCCATAAGATGTAATAAAATGCTCATGTTTTGAAACTATCTAGCAAAATGTCTCTATTTTAAAACTTGATTTTTAATAAATCGAGTTTCAATGAAAAACTCGATTCGATGAAAATCAAGTAATGTGAGAAATTTTAAATGAAACTTGAGTTTCATATATATATATATTAGTTTGATTTCACATAACTCGATTTTTTAAAAATTGAGTTTTTCATTGAAACTTGATTTTTAAAAAATCGAGTTTAAAACAAATGCATTTTGTTAGATAGTTTCAGAATATGGGCATTTTACTGGAAAGTTTTGACAAAAGGGACAAATGCCCATTTTGGCCTCATCAAGTCATTTAAAAACTTTAAATAAAATATGATAATACTACCTTATCTAAGAATTCTAGTTTTAATCATGAATTTGTCTCTCTCAATTTCTAAGAAAATGGAGAGAATCTTATTACATAATTTACGATGTTTGAAAGCATAACCTTATAAACTTTTTTTTTTTCTTTTTGAAAAAGCCACATAAATTACGAATGACACCCTCTTTGGCATCTTGGAATAAAAGTAAAAAAAGAAAAAAAAAATCCCTGTAAGAATAACAATTTTGTTAGAAATAAAGTCTGATAGGAATGTGTAAACTTTGGGCAATGAAAATGTTATTTGAGATGTGTAAAATCTATAGGGAAGATGTATATCCATAAGTGTCTATAGGGGAGATATATATTCATAAGTGTACTCATTATTACAACCTTATCCTATAAACTCTAGCATTCCAAGGTCCTATATATATGTGAGATTTCTTTACTATTATTGTACACATCTAAGAGAGATCAAAAGAATTGTGGATGACCACTTGTATATAAGAGTTTATCAATATATATTTCTTATTTCCTTTACTTTGTTTTATATATATTTCCATCATTTCACAACACGTTATCAGCACGAGTCTCTACCCAATTTCAAAAGGAAGTTGTAATCCTATTGTTCTTGAAACATCAAAGGTTATTTGTGTTGTCATCTTAACTTACTATAAGGTTTTTTTTTTTTTTTCTAAAGAATTAGTATTTATCCTATCTCTTTGTTATTACATTTTATGCTTATAATTTTAGTGATTTTTAATTGATTAAAAAAATTTATGGATCTCACGTTATGTCTATATATATATATATATTGTTAAAATGATTAGTGATAAACCAACTCAATTATAAGATATATGTAACATATATTGATAAATTTTGAATATGTATGTGTAGTATTGTTCATTAAAACTGTGAATGAAAAAAAAAAAAGTTATTTAATTTCTTTTGTAATTATATATTTGATATAGATTTCTTATGTAATTATGTAATTAATTTCTTTTTTAATTATATATTTTAGGCAATCATTTCTTATCATGGATCCTTGATACTAAGATTTCATCTAGAAGCAATGAATCTTGATGAGATCTATGTTGATGTAATAAATTCTGAAGATATTATTACGGATGGCAACAAAGTATCCTAGAAGGATCGTTCAAAATCAATAATTTTTATTTGTTATTATTTACATAAAAACTGAGTACTTTACTATAAAAGACCCCTTAGGAGAATTACAAGTTCTAGAAGAACTTGATCATCCTAAAAACTTAGTATGACTAAAGTTGCAATAAACTAAAGTTGCAAGTGAATTAATATGGCATTTTAAAATCAGCTCACAAATGCATACATCATGTTTTGAATGTGCTCCTACAGTAGCAATATCAAATGTATATGTTCATAAAGTGTTATGAACTAATGTTTTATCTTTTAGTGGCTGAACAAAATAATGAGTTGTTGCTGAAAACCATTAAAGGGCCATGAAATTAAGTGTTTTGAATGTACTCCTGCAGTAGCAATATCAAATGTATATGTTCATAAGGTGTTATGAACTAATGTTTTATCTTCTTGTGGCTGAACAAAATAATGAGTTGTTGCTAAAAACCATCAAAGGGCCATGAAATTAAGTGTTATAGGTGTAGTATGGAAGGTCATTGGTCATGTACCTATTGTACTCCTAAACATTTGGTAGATTTGTACCAAGCCTCCTTAAAAGAAAAGGAAAAGGGAATTGAAATGAACTTTATTAAACATAATGATCCTAAAGATCCCATGAATTATCTTGACCTTCCAAATGGAGTGGATATGACTCATCATGATGTCTCTGATTTCTTTGAGGAAGTTGATGGAAAATTTGATAATTTGACTGTGATGGAAATGTCCATACCAATTAATTATTTTCTTTTATTATATTATCGTATTCTAATAAGTATGATTGGTGATGGAAATGTCCATACCAATTAATTATTTTTCTTTCATTATATTATGGCATTGAAATAAGTATTTTTTATTTTGATATGTTTTATTTATATTTAAAGTAATAAAGTTTAATTTATGTTTGGCATATGTGAAGATGCATGAGTCATATTAGTAAAATCAATTCAAAGATGAATAGAGAAGATTTTTGTCTAGTAGACAGTGCAACAACTCATACGATCCTTAAAGATAAAAAATATTTTCAAATTTTAAAATTATGCAAAGTCAATATCAATACCATATCAGGTTCATCGAACTTAATTGAAGACTCTGGAAGAGCGATTATCATGTTGCCAAAAACGCACAAAACTTTATATTGATGATACTTTGTATTCTTCTAAATCAAGCAGAAATTTACTTAGCTTTAAGGATATACATTATAATGGTTATCATATTGAAACCAATAACAAAGGCAGCGAAGAATTTCTTTATATTACTTCAATAGTATTGGGCCAGAAGCACATATTAGAAAAACTGCATATTTTCTCTTCTGGGTTATATTATACTATAATGAGAACAGTTGAAACAAATGTTGCAATACACCAGAAGTGCTCAGACCCAAAGGTTTTTATGCTTTGGCATAATCGTCTTGGACATCCAGGATCAATAATGACGCGTCAAATTATTGAAAACTCTCACAGACATTCCTTAAAGAACCAGAAGATTCTTTTACCTAGTGATTATTCATGTAGTGCATGTTCTCAAGGTAAATTAATTACCAAACCATCACATTCAAAGGTTGTTGTTGAATGTCCATTTTTCTTTGAAAGAATTCAATGTGATATTTGAGGACCAATACACCCACCTTGTGTTCCATTCAAGTATTTTATGGTTTTAATTGATGCATCTTCCATATGGTCACATGTATGTCTACTTTCTACTAGAAATGTTGCATTTGCTAGGCTTCTTATTCAAATAATTAGGTTGTGAGCACAAATTATCCAGTTAGGAAAATTCGTTTAGATAATGCTAATGAATTCACATCTCAAGCTTTTGATGACTATTGCATGTTAATTGGAATTAATGTTGAACATCCTATTGCCCATACATATAATTTAAATGGTTTAGCTAAATCACTTATCAAGAGATTTTAAATTATTGCTCGACCTTTGCTTATGAAATCAAAATTACTAGGTTCTGCTTGGGGTTGTGCTATTTTACATGCTGCATCATTAGTTCGCATTAGGCTAACTGCTTATCATAAATTCTTATCATTGCAACTTGTACTTGGCCAACAACCAAATGTTTTTCACTTGCGCACATTTGGTTATGTTGTATATGTTCCTATTGCACTCCCATAACGCATTAAGATGGGTCCTCAATGTAGACTTGGAATTTATACGGGTTTTGATTCCTCATCTATCATTAGATATCTTGAACCTCTAACTAGTAATATTTTTAGGGCACGTTTTGAGGATTGTCATTTTAATGAAATAATCTTTCCACCATTAGGGGGAGAAAAGTCGTTGCTTGAAACACAACGTGAGATTACTTGGAATGTTTCAACATTATCTCATCTTGATTCTCATACAAATCAATGTGAACTAGAAGTTCAAAAGATTATTCATATGTAAGGAATTGCAAATCAATTACCGGATGTATTCACCGACAATAAGAAAATAGTGAAATATCTCATTCCAGATGCTAATACTCCAGCACGGATTGAAGTCTTTATAGGACAATCAGTTAATATAGCAAGAAATGAATCAAAGCCACACTAGAAGCGTGGAAAACCTATCGGTGTTAAAGATAAAATTCCCCAGAAGATAAAAATACAAGAAAAACAAGTTGCAGCCTAAAACAATTCACAGAAATAATTGATCTATCCAAAATTTATGAACATAAATCTCCTAAAAATGAACCTCTTGAAGAGTTATCCCCTAAAGAGGATCAGATACCTGAAAATAACGAGATCTCGATACATTATGTACATACTGAAAAAATATGGGATAAAATTTAATTATTGTCAACAACATATTTTCACATAAAGTTGCTCTTTATATTACCAGAAGTAATGATAATGAATATGAATCACAAACCGTTGATGAATGTCAACGTAGAAATGATTGGCCAATGTGGAAAGAGACGATTCAAGCAGAATTAAATTCACTACTTAAACGTGAAGTTTTTGGACCTGTAGTCTGAACACCTAAAGGTGTAATGCCTGTTGGATATAAATGGGTATTTGTACGTAAGCGACATGAGAAAAATGAAATTATAAGGTACAAAGCGCGACTTGTTGGACAAGGTTTCTTGCAGAGACCTGTTATTGATTATGAAGAAACATATGCTCCTGTAATGGACACAATTACATTCAGATTTTTAATTAGCTTGGTAGCAAAAGAAAATTTGGACATACGATTAATGGATGTTGTTACAGCATATCTGTATGGATCATTAGATAATGATATCTACACGAAAATCCCTGAAGAATATAAAATGCCTGAAACATATAATCCTACATCCTGAAGTATGTATTCTATCAAGTTACGAAAATCCTTATATGGGTTAAAGCAATCCGGACGCATGTGGTATAATTGCCTTAATGAATATCTTTTAAAAAAAGGGTTTGAGAATAATCCAATTTGTCCATGCATTTTTATCAAAAAATCAGAATCCAGATTTTCTATTGTTGCAGTATATGTTAATGATTTAAATCTTGTAAGGACTCCAGAAGAGTTAACAAAAACAACAAATTTTTTAAAGAATGAATTTGAGATGAAAGATCTTGGTAAAGCAAAATTTTGTCTTGGCTAAGCAAAATTTTGTCTTGGCTTGCAAATTGAACACATTCCAAATAGAATTCTTGTTCATTAATCAATGCACACAGAAAAAGTCCTGAAGCAATTTTATGTGGATAAAGCTCATCCTTTGAGCACTCCAATGGTGGGTCGGTCACTTGATGTCAAGAAAGATCTATTTCAACCACAAAATGATGATGAAGAAACTCTTGGTCCTGAAGTACCATATCTTAGTGCAATTGGTACTTTGATGTATCTTGCAAATTACACACGACCATATATTTCATTTGCAGTTAACTTACTAGCAAGGTATAGTTCTACACGAACTCGAAGACATTGGAATGGAATTAAGCATATTTTACGTTATCTTCGTGGAATTACTGATTTGGGATTATTTTATCCAAATGGATTAAAACCACAGTTAGTTGGATATGCTGATATAGGTTACCTTTTTGATCCACACAAAGGCCAATCACAAACAGGATATTTATTTACTTATGGAAATACTGCTATTTCACGGAGATTTGTTAAGCAAGCAATTTTTGCTACTTCTTCAAATCATGCAGAGATTATCGCAATTCATAAAGCAAGTCGTGAATGTGTTTAGTTGGGATTGGTAATTCAACATATTCGTGAGAACTGTGGATTATCATCAATCAAAAATAGTCCAACAATATTATACGAAGATAATGCCGCTTGTATTACTCAAATTAGAGGAGGCTATATCAAGGGTGATAGAACCAAGCATATTGCACCAAAATTCTTTTATATACATGAGCTCTAGAAGAGTGGCGATATTGATCTCAAGTAGATACGATCATGTGATAATTTGGCCGATATGTTCACTAAGCCATTACCAACTACGACTTTTAAGAAGATGGTGCACAACATTGGCATGTGTCGACTTAAGGATATTTTACCATGAACAATGGAAATTCTATGTACTCATGAGGGGGAGTAAATTTTCTAAAGGATGTGTGCTGATTGTACTCTTTTTCCTTTGCTAAGGTTTTTTGCCACTGGGTTTTCCATTGCAAGGTTTTAATGAGGCAATCCTAAGGCACTAAAAGTTATACAAGAATATTGTACTCTATTTCCTTAGCCAAAATTTTTTTCCCACAGGGTTTTTATTTGGCAAGGTTTTAACGAAACATATTCTTATAAAATGGTCATCCAAGGGAAAGTGTTAGAAATAAAGTCTGATTGGAATGTGTAAACTTTGGGCAATGAAAAGGTTATTTAAGATGTGTAAAGTCTATAGGAGAGATGTATATCCATAAGTGTCTATAGGGGAGATGTATATTCATTAGTTTACTCATTATTACAACCTTACCCCATAAACTTTACAAGCATTCTAAGGTCATATATATATATATATGTGAGATTTCTTTACTATTATTGTACACATCTAAGAGAGATCAAAAGAATTGTGGATGACCACTTGAATATAAGAGTTTATCAATATATATTTCTTGTTTCTTTTACTTTGTTTTATATATTTCTATTATTTTACAACAAATTTCATTGCTCACCCCTGCCCTTTTCATAAATAAAACTTATTTTGTGCATCATCATTATTTTATTTATTTGGTAAAATATGACTTCGGTTATTAAATTAAGGGTCTTGTTTTAATTTCAGCCTAAGAGTGAGTTTAGGATTTGATGAAACTAAAGCTTATTTAGAGTTTTTAGCTTATTTTTGTTACTATTTATGCGTCTTATTGCACCTTTTGATACTATTTATGGGTACCATTGTACTATTCAACTAGTTTTTAGCTTTTTTTCTACAGTACTTTTAACAAAAAGTTTTCAGTTTCAGCTAAATAAGCTGTTTCCAAATAGATCTTAAATATTGATTGTATCCTTCCCTTCCCTCCCTACTATGAAAATGAGCATCTCGACTCAAAATAGATCAGTTTATGATTCTCATATAAAATATTATAAATCTAAGGTATACAAAATATTACATAATCTAAAATAAGATCATGGAAGTAAAATCTTAACCCTAAAATGGAGAAACAAAAAATAATAGTAGAATAAGAGACCAAAGAGGAGCTAAAGATTAAATGCAACAATTTTAATTAGATGGTTTGGTAGGCAAAATATCAGCTTGACATGCTCCCAGTTAATCTCATACGTTAATTGTAATTAATAAAATACTCTTCATCAAAGTGCGATAAGAACCATAAATTGTTTTAAAAAGGGTCATGTGGGTTCTAATTAGTTCAACTGGTAAAATATCTAATAGTTGTATAGGAGATCTGGGGTTCAATCCCCACCTACACCAAAAACTGATTGGTATCTTAGTCTAATGATAAAGAGCTATCATTAGAAGCGGACGTCATAGGTTGAAATTCTCTCAATTTTTATTTTTTATTTTTAAAAGGGTCATATTTATACTTTATAGGTGTCCTTAGGATAATTATTATTTGTAAATAAACCATATTAGGAAAGTTTTGAGTCTTTTGACATCACTTTTATGGGAAATATAAAAGTAGGGGTGTGCAGCTAACTTGCCAAAACCAACCTAACCCGACCCAACCCAACTCGACAAGTTGGGTCGGTTTTTAGGGCTTGATAGGTTAGATTGGGTTACAAAATTTATTTTGATAGCGGGTCGGGTTAGGTTCGGGCTATAAAATTCCAAACCCGACCAGACCCACCCATATATTTAATATATATTTAAAATATATATTATATAATTAATAATTTTTTTTAAATAACCATCTCTTCCTCTTATCCTATATAAAAGTCAATATTAATGTATATTAGTTCATATTATTAATGTATAACTGAGTTGGAATATTAGTTCATACATTAATGTATATTTTGTTTATCAACTCAAGTAGCAGGTGTGATATATTTTTTCTACTCAATTTAATAATAATAGTAATAAAAAAAAATTTGTCCAACCATGGGTTCAACTTGACCCATGTGAGTTGGGTTAGACTTATGTGATGAGTTGAGTTAGGTTGAATTTTTTTTAACCAACCATGGTGGGTTGGGTCAAAAAATCCCCGTAACTCGACCCAATCTGATCCATGCACACCCCTATATAAAAGATTGTCAACAAAGTTAATTATTTTATCATTTTTCCATAAAATATTTGGACAAAGTTTAGTTATAAAATTAGTTGTAGCCTAGGCCTACAACCTTACTCAATATCTTTTTATTGGAGGTAAATTTTAACAAATCCACCATTGGATTATATCTTTTTCTTATATCCTCCATGCTTGAAATTTTTTTAGAAAATTAAAGATTAATAACTATGTTATTAATTTTTTGAATTTAAAATTACGCATAAAATATAAACTTATAGATTATATAGTAAATAATATTCAATTAACACAAAGTTTGACATGTGTATTAAGAACGTAAAAAACATACAATTCAACGGTTAGATTATTAAAATATTTTTAAAAATAGTTCATAAACCAATGTTTTTAGGACATTTTTTAACATTTTCTTTTAGAAAATTAGCATGCTACTAAAAATTAATAGCCCGTAGCTAGACGTGTAAGTGAAAGTTGATAGGAAATATGCGGCTATGTATATATGCGCACACATAATGACACCCTTTTTAAGATGCTAGCTGAGGGACCAAATAATCTCTCTTTGACTTACATGTTGTTGAGGAATAATAGAAGTTTTTGTAAGCCAAAACTAAAGAATGGGGGGAACAAAATCTCATATTCTCTTCCCCATACATTTGACCTTTCCGCCCAGTGAAGATGAAACAGTAGATTCCTTTCATTAAGAGCTCGTTTGGTTAGAAGGGTGGAAAAGTGAGAGGATAGAAAATTGTGGGAGGATAAAAAGGATTTTAATTTCTCTCATTTTTATTTGGTTGGAAGTAGAAAAGTGGAGAGATGTAAAAAGTGAGTTAAAAAAAAAAAAAAAAAAAGAACTGAAACTCTAACAAACACAACCGATGTGGGATAAACATCTTTTTTTGTTGTTGTTGAGAAAATAGTAATATTTATTAGAACATACAAATACGAAAGTAATATATAAAGTTTTTTAAACAGGCTTATAATACATTACATAACTAAAGTACCACTACAAAAGGGTCTAACCTTTGTAGTAATAGTTTGGGGTTATAAGGACTGAAACTCTAAGGGTCCGTTTGGATACAGTTGAAAACTGAAAACTGAAAACACGGTAGTAAAATAATTTTTAAATGTGTAAATAGTACCGTATGACCCATTTTTAATGAAAAAGTTGCTGAAAGTGGATTTGTGGATCCTGTGAACAGTGCACGGGACCCACTGATGTGTTGAAAAGTGGTTGAAAAGTCAAATATTACGGCTACTGTTCATAAACAGTGCATGAACAGTGGCTGTAATAGTGCCATTTGTCTCCTGAAACGCGTGCCACAAAAAAAAAAAAAAAGAGTAAAACGTTGGAAACGCAGACGTGGGTAGAAATAATTTCTACCCAAATGCACACTAAGATTCAATTACTCATTATTAGGAATGATGGAAACCAGTTTATATAATGGACCAATTTATTTTGATTGTTATCCTAATTTTGCTTTATCCTTGACAAACCCTAATATTTTAGATGCTTTAACTTTAAATGTAAGGACAAATAATATTTCATGAAGACAGGTTCAGAACCCTTAGCTATAGTTTACAGAATATACTATAAGTTTATGAAAACAACATTAGAACCTATGGCTTTGACCCTCGGCCCTAGAGGACATACTTTACTTTTGCAATTCTCCACACAGAATTCTAGATTAAAAATACCTGAAACCATAAGATGGGATGAGGTTACACTTCCTGAACAGTGGAGTTTAGACACCATTGTTCCTTCACAAAAGATAGAAAATGACAGACCTGATTTTATAACACAAAAGACCAATGGCACAGTATTAATATCTTTTGATTCAGATAGACAAACTAATAACTTAATAAGATCGTTTAGCAAAAAAAAAACTTAATAAGATCTACTAGTTCTATGAGAAGTAGAACACCATGATATATGTTCACACCTAGAAACTCTTTTTCTGAATACAGATCAATGAATCTAAACCAAGAAGCCTCCCATCCCATAAATACCACAGTTGAAGGAATTCGTCCACAAGGATGAGTAGAGACCCCTTTCTACACAATAGATACAGCCCAACCAACTCCAAATGTCTTCCAACCTGTGTACCAACACAATCTTGATTTCCCTACCCATATAGATATCTTAGGACTAGAAGAACCCTGAATTAATGTTATTTCACGCAAGTTCATTTTTTTTATAAAGAACTAGCTTGTAACCCCATGCATATGCATGGATACACTTAAAGATATACAATAAGATGTATAATATAATTCCTAAAATATATAATTTAAATACTATTGATAGTCATTTTTATATTTTATTAACTCTTTAAAAAAATTTGTAAAGAATTAGGTATAAAATGTAAATTGTCCATTTAAAAAAAAAAATTATTGTGAAGCACTTTTCATTTTTTTTACAATTCATTTATTCTAGACTCTTTGGTTTTTGTACTTAATAACTTACTTGGATGAATATTTATGATGTGGTCTCACATTTGATTCTAAAATTAAGAAATAAAACTCTTTAAAAATAAATAATTTAGGACACATGGCGCAAAATTGGAACTCTAACTTGGAATTCTAATTTGAGTTTCTCTCAGCTTCACATACTATTATTATTATTATTATTATTATTAAGAAATTATTACTTAAAACCTAAATATTATGACAGAAGAAAACAGTTTTTTAGATAGTATAATGAATTAGAAATTATTTAAGATATAAATATTATGAGACAGTGATAAATCTAAAAAGACATCTTAATTTCTTTGATTGTCTTGATTATTGTACTGGAAAGATAAGTGTTATAGAAAAGACTATATCATGGACTAAAGTAAAAAATCAAGAGAAGGTGTACCAAACTTTCCCACCCTCTGAGCCAATAATTATTGGCCAAGAAGGAACACAAGTTTTGGCTACTCCTATTAAAAAGACTAGTTTAAGTGATGAACTTAAAAACATAGATAACATAATTCAACAGAATAATTTCACTAATATTTATTTTTTAAAAATAGGTGAATAATTACAGAATTTAGAAAATAGAATCATTCCTTCTATAACTCTAAAGAAAGAAAATGAATGAAAAGCCCCTTTATTCATTCCACATGAAATCCCCTCACATTTTAGAACTCCTCTGAAGAAACCCACTACAAATAACCTGCTTAATGAAATAGCAAAAAAAATTTAGATGCTTTATAGATAGAATCATCGAAAGATAAAAGAAATGATAAAGGACTTATTGTCTTAGAAAAAACTAAACCGGCAAAATATGATAGATCGTCTAAAGAAGAAGAAATAAATTTGACAAATTTTGATAACCTAGAATCACAGTTTAAGGATAATTACAGATTAATAAAGTAAAATATGGTGCTTCAACACAAAACCAGAAAAAGGGTAGAGATGAAGAAAACTACACAAGAAAGAACCGGTATCCCAAACCTACTCCCCTAGATTTACAATTTGAGGAAAGAAATACTTTTATTAATTTTGCCTAATCTGCTGACTTAGTTTATGAATGGAATATAGATGGAATGTCAGAATATCAAATATTAAATTTATCACATGAGATGACTTTATTTACTAATGTTGATAAAAATAGCGGAAAGATGGATCACCAAATAGCTCATTTAATTGTAACTAGTTTTATTGGCCAATTAAATAGTTGGTGGGATCACTATTTAAACAATAGTGATAGACTAAATATTTTATCTGTTGTTAAAAAAGAATTTGATGGAACTGTAATAGTGACAGATAATCACCCCTCACAAGATGCAGTCAATACACTAATATTTGTTATAACTAAACACTTTGTTGGAGACCCTATTCGATAAAAAGGAAGAATATTAGATGTTTTAATCAATTTAAGATGTCCACAACTGTCAAATTTTAGATGGTATAAAGATGTCTTTATTTCAGAAGTCTTAAGTAGAGATGATTGTCAACAGATTTATTGGAAAGAAAAATTTATAGCTGGTTTAGCTTATTTCTTTGCTCAAAAAGTTAGACTTGATATTGCTAAAAATGACGGAACTATAGACTATCCTAATTCAACTTACGAAGACATAATATCTTCAATTAATAAAGCAAGTTTATGTTTATGTAATGATTTAAGACTTAAAAATCAAATAGGAAAAGAAAAGAAATATGCTAAGAAAGAACTAGCAACCTTTTGTGAGCAATATGGATTTGATCCATTAATTGCTCCATTTAAAAGAAGAAAGAAAGAGAAAACAAAAAACATATATTGACAGATACAAAAGATACAAAAATAAAAGTAGAAAATATTATAAAAATAGATATAAGAAACAAGAACCTAGAAAACCTTACAAAAAGTGGAAATCAGATAGATAGAATAATATGAAACAAATTACTTGCTACAAATATATATGGTAAAAAATAGGGCATATAAGGCTGCATTTGTTTTGCCTTCAAATGATTTCAGGAAATCATTTTACACAAGCCTTTGTGTTTGGTAGCTACAGAAAATTGGGTCAAACGGAATTCATTTTCCGCGTTGATTGTAAAATACACTGCCTGAGGCGTAAAACCATTTCAGGTTTTATTTTACCTTCAAATGATTTCCACCCCAGGAAAATAGAAGAGAGAGAGAGAAACAGCAAGGAGAGATCGCGCCGGTCGCACCAGATCGCACCGGTCTCACCAGACTGAATCGGTCTCGTCGATTGCAACATTGCGCCGATCGCACCAGTCTCGTCGATTGCAGCACCGCGCCGATCAAGCAAAGATCGACTCCAACACCACGCGACCTCGCCTTTAGATCGAACCCAGTCGCCTCTCTCTCTTCCTTCTTCTCTCAATTTGACTGGATTTGATATTTTTATTTTTTTTGGGTTTTGTTTCTTTTGTGTTTGTGTACTGAGAAATGATATTTTATATTTGTTTGGAAGTTGAGAAAATGTGAGCAACAAGTAGAAAATGTGTTTTCTATGGTATTTTCAAGAACACAACTAAACACTAAAAAATATTTTTTAAAGTATTTTTTAAAATACCACCAAACACCTGAAAATATTTTCTTTTCCAAAAAATATTTTACACTTAGGCTGCGTTTGTTTTGGGTGAAAAGCATTTCCGTAAATGCTTTTCAGTAATTACGGGTGTTTGGTTGCACATGGAAAATCAATTTTCTGGAAATTAATTTCAGTTGACCAATGGTCAAGGCTGAAAATCATTTCCCCTTCCATTTTCACTTCAAATCCTATTTTCCGGAAAACTGAGAGAAACAGAGCACGAAGAGAGAGAGAGAGAGAGAGAGAGAGAGAGAGATAGCCCACGAACCGCCGATCCAAGTCCAGCGCCCATCGCTGGCGACCACGAACCCACGAACCGTCGATCTAAGCCCAGAGCCCATCGCCGACGACCACGAACCCACGAACCCAGTCCCCATCGCCTCACCACAATGAGCAGACCCAGTCGCACCTTCGATCCAGACCCAGCGAGTCGCACCGGCGAGTCACACCGTCGATTGTCGATCTCCTTTGAACCTAGAACCCAGCGCTCTTCGCACTGGCGAGTCGCACCGTCGATCGTCGATCTCCTTCGAACCCAGAACCCATTGTCGGATTTGGTTTTGTTTCTGCTTTTGATTGTCGGATTTTGATCGTCGTCGACCCAGACCCATCGCTCCCTCTTCCTCAATCTCTCAGTTTTTTTTTTTTTTTTTAAAGTTTGATTGTTGTTGTTGTTGTTGTTGTTTTTTATTTTTTTTTATTTATTTATTTTTTATTTTATGAACTGATTGTTGTTGTTGTGGTGGTGTGTTGGTGATGTTTTGGTGGTTGTTGTTGATTGTCGGAATTTGCTGCTGGAGTTTGTTGATGAATTGTCTGTGATTTTGAAATTTTTTGTAACAAAATTTGTTTGGTTGCTGAGAAAATAGCTGAGAAAATGTGAAAAATTGTAGGAAAATAACATTTTTAGAATATGAAACAAACACATAAAAATATTTTCTACAATAATTTTCATAATACAACCAAACACTTAAAAATATTTTCCTTTTTCGAAAAATAGCATTTCCGGAAAATAGATATTTTTCAGAAAATATTTTACGGGAACCAAACGGACCCTTAGAAAACATTTTACATAGAACCAAACACAGCCTAAGTAAAAATTATAGAGTTAAGACACAAATTAATAAACTTGATTTGACAGATGATATATAACTTAAATTAAAGAAAATATTTTTAAACTCAACTGACAGTGAACAAGAAGAGATAGATAATTATATCTATCAAATAGACAATAGTGAAAATTCATCAGAAACAGATAGTTCTTCGGAAGACAAAGAAGTAAAATTGTGTAATTGTAATAACCTTGATAATTGCTATTGTAAAAGGAAAATTGATGCGGGATGCGGAAGCGTCAAAAAGCAGAGCACATCTACTTCTAGAAAACAAGAAACAAAACACGTTTGTTTTTGAAAATAACCTCGAATCCACAAGAGTTCCTTGAATCCATAAGGAAAAAGGGTTTGGAATCTATCAGAAAATAGAAAGACAAAAGTCTAAATTTTATTGATTGAATAATTGTTTTTAAAAAAACGTTTACAGATTTAAAGGCCTATTTAAGGGCTCCATAAAACTTGACAGACAGGAAAATATATTCTAAAATAACTCATAATTAATACCTAACCATAACAGGAACCAAATTTGACCTAAAAAACATTAAAAGCACCTAAAAACAAGGAAAATTACATAAAAAATTATTGTAGGGACTTAGTTTAGAAAGGTTTCCTAACAATACATTTCTAGAGAGTGGGACGAAGGGTTAGGTCCTAACAGACTAGCAACGGAACACAAGCCATCTTTCACCATTGAAGGGGAGTGAGCCCAATTTACAACTAAGGGTAGCTCCTCGGCACTTGTCCGAGAAGGTTCCCTCCCCCCAAACTGCTTTGCTCGTTCTTCTTATATAGTTCTTCTCCCCCTCTCTCATTCTTCCTTCTGTTGATCATCCATTTGCCTTCCCTCTGACCGTCCGTCGCATCAGAGGCCTTATCAGTACTCGAGTGGTTCACCGTGATCAATGTTACCCTGTCAAGGGGTTACATCCCCATTAATGCGGCCAGGTGGGGTTAGATGAGCGCATTTAGTGTGGAGGTGACAACCTGTTCTGGGCCTGTCCCCCACCTGAAATTGGCCTCGGTACGCCGAGGACAGGGATCCAGAAAAGCATAGGTCTTCATACACCAGCCTCGGACGATCGTCCTTCATCGGCATGGGCCTTGGGCCAAATGCAAGATGGGCCCAGGCTACCAGGCCTATGGGCCCCACAATTATAAATTATAATAATTAAATAGTAAATTATGTCCTACATCAAAAATGAAAATAAGAGTTTTAACCAAGCAAGAAGATTTAATTATGGATCTTATAGATAGATTACCAAATTTACAAGAAAAGAAAGAATATTTACATAAATTAAAAGATTCCCTAATTTTGACAGAAAAAACAGAAATGAATATAAAAGAAGTTAAATTAACTTATAATTTTTTAGAAATCGTTGACAAATTTAAACCAAAAAATAAACTTGTAACTATATAGGACTTGATAGACCCGGTCATATTCTCGTCGTCCATAGAAAGTGACGATGACGAGGGTGATTCCAAGATCCGTCCAGCCAGTGGTGATCACCAGACGAGGACGAACTCATCTGTCCTCAATTATTAATGAAGCGTTACAAAACAATGATGAGCTTCTATACTGTTGGAGAGATAACCCACCATTAACACCCTACAGAGGCGTTACTAGTATAGGATGAAATCACCATTAAGGCAGCACCAACGGCTAGAAGGAAGAAGAAAGTACCTATATATATACCTACCCATGAGACCCAGAAAAAGGTACATGCAAGAAAAGCTTTAGCTCATACACACTGATATTCTAATACTCCTCATTCTAGCCTTTCCAACTTTAGTATCGAAGGCTTTGTGGCAGGCACCACACTGGTGACCCACATTTCTTCCTTTCACCATCCACTTTTCAGGGTTAGGTTAGCTGAGGACGACTCCAATCTGGACGATCATTTTCGACTGACGATCCGGGCATCATCAGGACTTACAAACAGAAATAAATATATTAAAACAAGAACTAAAATCAGAAAATTTTACTATAAAAAAAAATATCTGAACAGATGATAGCACAAATAATTAATCTAAATGATAGAATTGATCACAAGGATAAAATGAATGTTGATAGACCAGCCCTCTTTTTGATGGATCCCTCTTCCCCAAAAACAATTATTTACAGAAAAAACGAAGAAGAAAACAGTGAAGATAATATTTTAAAAAATAATTTCTTAAATCTAATTGACAGACTTATGTACAGAAATAACTTTGGTAATTAATAAAGAATTTTCATTGAAGTCATTGCTCTTGTTGTCTCTGGTGCAGATTTAGATTGCATACAAGAAGGATTAATGCCTTCTAAATATTATGAGAAATCAATAGACAAATTAACCCAAGCTAATGGAGACAGATTACAAATTAATTATAGACTAACTAATGTTCATAGCTACAATGATGGAATATGTTTCAAAACCCCTTTTTTCTCAGTGAATCAATTATCCTCCAAAGTTATCTCTCAAAAAAAAAAAAAAAAAAAATCCTCCGAAGTCATTCTGGGAAATCCATTTATGGCCCTTCCTTACCCCTTTCTCACCTCTAATAATGGAATAACCACTAACGTACTTGGAAAGGACATCCTCTTTAAATTCATACTACCCCTATTCCTAAAGAAATACATTTGTTGAAAGATCCTTCTATTTTCCCTGAACATGATTGACAGAAAAGAAAGACGCTTATTAATTTCATAATAAGACACAATGAGACTTAACTAGCAATAAATAGTTTCCAAAAAAAAAAAAAAAACTAGCAATAAATGATGCTACTCAAAAGCACTTTGTTTCATCTATTATACCGTAAATGTTAAAAGTTTTACATTCCTCTTATTATATTTGCATTTTATTTTACTCTTTACTTTACCATCTTCTTAGAAATTTCCTTCCACTAAAAAGAATCTCTAACCAAAACCTATACAGAACACCCATGGAGAGACATAAGCCCTTGTCACAAGATGCCAAAGAAAAGGCAAGATTGGTGAGATAGGTGGCCCCAAGACAGAGGGGAATACCCAAAAAGAGATAGAAAATATCCTTGATGATCTGAATGTAGCATTCAGGCTAAAGCATTCAGAGTTATTTAAAAGAAGCATGAAGGCCCTTGAGGCGTACTTGCTATCCCTTAGTCTCAACACTGAGATTAACAGTCAATTGCCCGGCAAGCAAGACAGCCATTCCAAGACTAAAATTAAAGACTTCATATGTGGTGCGGACTATTCTAAATACAACCCAAACGCTATGTTTAGGATTAGACAGTCCTTTGCCAAGTAGGACCAATGCTTTGTATTCTTTTGCATAGATTGTAACTAGGACCCAAAGCCTTGTAAGGTTAATTTACAAAGTTGTACTTTTCTTTATTCAATCAATGACAATGAAGTATTTTGATCATGTAAAGTGTACTTATTTTTTATTTATTTTTTTATTTCTATATAAAAAAATAAGTAGCGATTCCACACCACTTACCCAAAAAGATAGGTGCTCTTAAAAGCACCCGAATTTCTTTTTTTGAGAGCACCCGATTTTCTTGGTCTCTCACACATCCAAACAAGATAATTTAATTTATTCTCTCTCCCTCTACTTCTCTTCCATCCAAACATGCTATTAGTTTTTCGTGAAGCAGTTATGCAGAAGTAGCTTGGATGATGTGGGTGCATTCCTCTTTGACTCTGAACCGATTTAATTGCATGCGTTTATATAATAAGTTAATTAATAGGTTGTATGCAGCAATGGGCTTCACGTGCCATTTTATTCAGTGCACTTGTATAAAATAATTAATCGTTCTTGTTGTTTCCAAAAAATTGGGAGTGTGTAAACTAGTTGGTTCTGGGAATTCTATTCTAGTTTGGGAAGATCTGTGGTTACCTGACAAGTCAGGTTTTATTCCAACTCCAAGGGCTCAAGTAAACAATTCTTGTTTGGTAGTCTCCCAGCTTCTAAATTCTTTGGGTTCAAGTTGGAATGATGTTTTGTTAAATGAATTGTTTGATCATGAGTCTATTGCTGCTATTAAAAATATCCCAGTTTGGTCTTTTGGTATGGAAGATAGTTGGACTTGGACCAAATCTAAAAATGGGCTGTTCTCAGTGAAATCTTGTTATCGTCTTATTACTAAAGGTGGCAATGTAGTTGACAGTGTTTCTCTTACAAGGAAAATATGGAAGGCCAGCATTCATGAGAGACTTAAGATGCACATTTGGCGGATAACATTCAATCTTCTTCCCACTAAGGACAAGTTGAGTGAGTTTTCACCCTCCTCTGATGCTAGTTGCCCACTTTGTGATATTGAGACTGAGTCAGCCCTACACCTTTTTACTCAGTGCCACATTGCTAGAGCTATATGGTTTGGCAGTCGTTGGAACATTAGAATTGACAGATGGCAAGTTCAATCTCCATCCCATTTGATTGAGTTAATTGTTGATCCTTTGCCATCTCTCCAGCTAGATAAAGAGCAAAGAAATGAGTTCTTGCTATTTGGAGCTCTAACTTTAGATATGACTTGGATGTGGAGAAACAAAGCAATTAATGAGAGATCTCTTCCAGTGGAGGGTCAAGTTAACAGAAGCATTCAGAAGCTGTATTTGGAGCATTGGCAGCCCAAAGTTCCAGTGTTGGCAAGTGTCCCAGCTAGAATCAGAGCCAGGTGGTGTTGTCCAAGCCAAGGTATGCTAAAGTTGAATTGTGACGCAGCAGTAGGTAATCTTTCTTCTTGTATAGCTGTTGTTGCCAGAGATTGGAGAGGGAAGTTGGTGTTTGTGATTTCTACGAAAGTTAACACCAACATTTCTATTCAAGCAAAGGCTACTGCCATTCTATTGGCTGTCCACTTTGCTGTGAAGTGCTCTTTTTGTAATTGCATCATAGAGCTAATGCCATTAGAGTTGATGGGAAGTTAATTCCTTGGAGAATTTTGAATTTTGTGGACTTAGTTAAGAATGTAATCAGAGACTATGACAATGTATCTTTTAACTGGGTTTATTAATATTACCTTGGCTGAGGCATCCCAAGCTATTGTATCTGTGTTGGCTCAATAAGATTTATATTCAGCAAAAAAAAAAAAAAAAGAGATTGTTTGGAGGAATCCCTTCAAATCAAATTAGGTGATAGCTCATTAGAGTGATATGTATCTTGGGCACATGATTGGTTAACCCAGATGGGAAGACTTACAATGTTAAGTGTTAACTCTCTCTCTCTCTCTCTCTCTCTCTCTCTCTCTCTCTCTTCTCTCTCCTCTCTCTCTCTCTCTCTCTCTCTCTCTCTCTGGGGGCAAGGACAAGTACTTAGGCATGTGGTACAAGTATGGAACCTCCCTCTTCCACCAATAGGGGATAAGGGCAAGGGCTGGGATCCCAATCCCCACTCCAAGTCCAAACACACGCTTGCACGCGCACACACATACACTTATACAAGTTGGACTCAAGTTATTTCATGTATAACTTTTGTCAATATATGCCATTTAATAAATTTTCATAATATTATTATTATTTTTACAAATTCATTGTTACACAATCTCCTGGTGCCATACATGCTTACAAAATATTAAGATAATCGAAAATCAATAACTATCTCATCTATAAAAATTTTAAATTATATATTTTTGAACTTTAAAAATATATATAAAACATAAATTTTTGAATCAAATAGTTTAAGACTTGATTGATATGAAACTTGACATGCATATTATAAGAACATATAAAACACAATCTTAAGGCAAAAATTGTGATATGTGTGCGTGCGTGTGTGATATGTATTGATCGTCCAAAGAAAATCTTCCCCATGCATCATCCAAAGCCAGTAGCCCAACGATTCAGACAACTAGCAGCAAAAGAGGCTCTCTTTGAGGAACGAGAGGATTTCGATGCAAGATCCCCACTCCACCAACCCATTATCTCCAATTAAGGGAACAAACTTCAAGAATAACGTTCATATTAATCCCACATCTTCCATCAGGTTGTAGTTATAGAAAATGGAGGGAATTCGAGGAAGATAGTGAATTCAGACCCTATATAAACAGTAGATCATTCCCTATTTGCTTGATGTATGAGTGAAAAACCTTGGAAATCTTGTGTTTTAATATTCCTTGGGTTTTTGCGAGTCTCTAACTTAAGTATTGGAGAAAATTAGGTTGGCATCACACCAGTACCTTCTAATAGTGTACTCTTTCTTACAAATCTTCCAAAGCTTTTGTTTGGATAATGACTCACTGATTTTCTTTACATCATCAATATATATATTAGCTTTCAACATTTATTTTCTACTAGAGGCAATATGAATCCTATGTCCTCCATGTTTTAAAATATTTCTTTGATGACTATCATAATCATAATTATAATTTAACATACAACATAAGTATAAAATTCTCAAAAAAAAAAAAAAAAAAAAGAGATAAATTGATATAGAAAAATGGGTAAAAAAAACCTCAATGAATTTCATTTTTAATCATATTCCTCACTAGTAGCTAGAATACTCTTTACCCGACAACGAGGACGTAAATAATAATAAATTGTTGTTTAAACTATTTTAATAATATCCTGAAAATTGGTTCAAATTTTCTCAATAGGCCACATAGCCAATACACAACCTGCCGCCTGACCATATACAATCGTACAAGCTTAGGTGGAATACCCCAAGTCTCGTATCTTAGAATATCTAGCGCTACTACTTCTCAAAAAAAAAAAGAATATCTAGCGCTACTGTTACTTGTCGTCAAGCATATGCATTATCAACTTTCCCCACATATAATTACGTCCAAAAAAGTGCAAATTCAAAAAATTCAAAAAAAAAAAAAAAAAAAAAACTCCCCACCCAAAAATAATTATATATATATATATATATAGAGAGAGAGAGAGAAGAGAGAGAGAGAGAAAAATAATGTATCTACAACATTTTCACAATATTTTTATAAAAAATCTTAAGTGGTAGGTTGTTACAGGTTGTTACTGGTTGTTATTGTTAGAGCAAAAAAGTAATCTTAGTGTTAGGTTCAAATTTAAACTAATAAGAACTAACTATTTATGATTTGTTATAAAAATATTGTAAAAATAAGAATGTGCAACAAATTTTAAAAGAGAGAGCACGTACGCTGCTCTTTCCGTGGTTCAGGCCTCAGTCATACATTATTGAATCTATTCAATATGAATGAGATACTTTTTTTT
>NW_027070466.1:76486-116972 GCF_002906115.3 Quercus suber
TATAGTATAAAATTCTCAAAAAAAAAAAAAAAAAAAAGAGATAAATTGATATAGAAAAATGGGTAAAAAAAACCTCAATGAATTTCATTTTTAATCATATTCCTCACTAGTAGCTAGAATACTCTTTACCCGACAACGAGGACGTAAATAATAATAAATTGTTGTTTAAACTATTTTAATAATATCCTGAAAATTGGTTCAAATTTTCTCAATAGGCCACATAGCCAATACACAACCTGCCGCCTGACCATATACAATCGTACAAGCTTAGGTGGAATACCCCAAGTCTCGTATCTTAGAATATCTAGCGCTACTACTTCTCAAAAAAAAAAAGAATATCTAGCGCTACTGTTACTTGTCGTCAAGCATATGCATTATCAACTTTCCCCACATATAATTACGTCCAAAAAAGTGCAAATTCAAAAAATTCAAAAAAAAAAAAAAAAAAAACTCCCCACCCAAAAATATATATATATATATATATATAAGAGAGAGAGAGAGAGAGAGAGAGAGAGAGAAAATAATGTATCTACAACATTTTCACAATATTTTTATAAAAAATCTTAAGTGGTAGGTTGTTACAGGTTGTTACTGGTTGTTATTGTTAGAGCCAAAATTTGTATGTTAAATTATAATTATGATTATGATAGTCATCAAGAAATATTTTAAAACATGGAGGACATAGGATTCATATTGCCTCTAGTAGAAAATAAATGTTGAAAGCTAATATATATATTGATGATGTAAAGAAAATCAGTGAGTCAATTATCCAAACAAAAGCTTTGGAAGATTTGTAAGAAAGAGTACACTATTAGAAGGTACTGGTGTGATGCCAACCTAATTTTCTCCAATACTTAAGTTAGAGACTCGCAAAAACCCAAGGAAATATAAAACACAAGATTTCCAAGGTTTTTTCACTCATACATCAAGCAAATAGGGAATGATCTACTGTTTATATAGGGGTCTGAATTCACTATCTTCCTCGAATTCCCTCCATTTTCTATAACTACAACCTGATGGAAGATGTGGGATTAATATGAACGTTATTCTTGAAGTTTGTTCCCTTAATTGGAGATAATGGGTTGGTGGAGTGGGGATCTTGCATCGAAATCCTCTCGTTCCTCAAAAGAGAGCCTCTTTTGCTGCTAGTTGTCTGAATCGTTGGGCTACTGGCTTTGGATGATGCATGGGGAAGATTTTCTTTGGACGATCAATACATATCACACACGCACGCACACATATCACAAATTTTGCCTTAAGATTGTGTTTTATATGTTCTTATAATATGCATGTCAAGTTTCATATCAATCAAGTCTTAAACTATTTGATTCAAAAATTTATGTTTTATATATATTTTTAAAGTTCAAAAAATATATAATTTAAAATTTTTATAGATGAGATAGTTATTGATTTTCGATTATCTTAATATTTTGTAAGCATGTATGGCACCAGGAGATTGTGTAACAATGAATTTGTAAAAATAATAATAATATTAATGAAAATTTATTAAATGGCATAATATTGACAAAAGTTATACATGAAATAACTTGAGTCCAACTTGTATAAGTGTATGTGTGTGCGCGTGCAAGCGTGTGTTTGGACTTGGAGTGGGGATTGGGATCCCAGCCCTTGCCCTTATCCCCCTATTGGTGGAAGAGGGAGGTTCCATACTTGTACCACATGCCTACAAGTACTTGTCCTTGCCCCCAGAGAGAGAGAGAGAGAGAGAGAGAGAGAGAGAGAGAGAGAGAGAGAGAGAGAGAGAGAGAGAGAGAGAGAGAGAGAGGAGAGAGAGAAGAGAGTTAACACTTAACATTGTAAGTCTTCCCATCTGGGTTAACCAATCATGTGCCCAAGATACATATCACTCTAATGAGCTATCACCTAATTTGATTTGAAAGGATTCCTCCAAACTAGTATGCAACCAAGCCTTGACCTTTTGTGTGAGTCTGATGGAGGTATTGCAATCCTAAACTCGCACTCCCTCCATTAAATCTCATAATTTATAGCATATTGTGAAAATATGATGTTATTTTTAGCAAGTTGCATTGTACATATGGTAACAAAAAAATATAATGATAGTAATTTTCTAGTTAACTCCAAGGTTTGGCTCCATAATTGCTAACACCTTATGATATTTATGAGATTTTAGGTTCAACATCTCTAAGAAAATTCCTCCAAAAAAAAAAAAAAAAAAATCTCTAAGAAACATTTTAGTGTCATTCTTAAAATATTAGCATTAGTAGCAACTGTGCTATGTCAAATGCCAATTAACACACCAAAGACATACTTTATTATTTTATCATACTATTTTTAATATACCTTTTATCACGTCTTCTATTTAAGACATTGCATAATAAAATAATAAAAAACCTTATAAAAAATTTTTTTCGTGTCTGATGTCACTCTCTAAAACCAAAACTCTCTCTCTCCTTTGTACCTAGATCCTCATTACCATCGTGACCCAACCCAAAACACCAAAATCAACCAAAACAACCATCGTGTGTGTCTGATGTCACTCTCTAATTCTGGGACAAAATTTAGCTACAAATTTGATTGTAACCTAAAGCTACATCTTTCTTTAAAAAAATTAACATTGCTACATATTTGAAAATCTAACCATTGAATTTGATACTTTTTACGCTCTTAATACATATGTCAAATTTTATACTAATCAAATATTATTACTATATGATCTATAAGCTTGTATTTTATAATAATTTTAAACTACACAAATTTGCAATTTAAACAATTTATTGATGACATAGCTATCGATCTTTAATTTTTTAGAATTTTGCAACCATGGAGGACATAAGAAGAAAATGTAATCTAATAATAGATTTGTCAAAATTCACCTCCAATAAAAAGATATTGAGTAGCCTTAGGTTACAACAAATTTTATAGTTAACTTTGTCCAACCCAAAACTCTCTCACCTTTGTACCCAGAACCTCATTGCCACTGTGACCCAACCCAAAACACCAAAATCAACCAAAACAACCATCGTACGTGTTTGATGTCACTATCTAAAACCTAAAAACTCTCTCTCTCTCTCTCTCTCTCTCTCTCTCTCTCTCTCTCTCTCTCTCTCTCTCTCTCTCTCTCTCTCTCTCTCTCTCTCTCTCTCTCTCTCTCTCTCTCTCTCTCTCTCTCTCTCTCTGTACCTAGAACCTTATTGCCATTGTGACCTAACCAAAAACAACCATCGTGATACAACCCAAAAAAAATACCAAACCACCACCATCACCGCCCAAAATTCACCAACCAACCAAAATTACCAAAAAAAAAAAAAAAACCAAAATCTTCATAAAAACACTAAACCAAAATCACAAAAAAAACCCCTACAAACCATTGTCGTCGATCTGACCCAAACACCCAAAGAACTTTTGGTATTGGTGAAGAGGTGAAGTGCAATGCCGATTTGAGAAGGAGAGAGAGGGCTAAGAAAAGAGGAATAGACAAAGAGGGAGCTGAGGAGAGAGAAAAGTGAGGGCTGAGTGTTTGAAGAGAGAGACTGGGAGGAGGCTGTGCTGATTTGAGAAAAGAGGAGAAGATGAAGTGGGAGAGGAGAAGAGATAAAAGAGAAGAGAGAGAGGGCTTGGTTTTTGTATGGAGAGAGAGAGAGAGAGAGAGAGAGAGAGAGTGAATTAAAAACAATGACAGAGAAAGGGGAGAGAACGGCTAAGAGAAATAGAAAGAGTAGAAAGAAGGGTTAAGAGAAAAAGAGGCAGGCGAGTGAGACTTGAGAGAGATAACAGGTGAGAGAGATATGTTAGAGGAGAGAGAAATAGAATAAAACGGTAATATTTTCTTAGCTTTTGTATCTTTATCGTTCCAAATTTGGAATGATACTGTTCATCCATGCCAAGTCTTTTAGCATTTAGAATATCTGATGTGAGAGGGTTTTTTTTTTTTTTTCCTAGTACTCTTTAGGGGTGGCAATTCATTTTCGCATATTGGGTTTGTGTCATGTCGACTCATGAGTATTTAATTATATGGGTCAACACTAACCTGACACGTATATTAAACGGGTTAAAATTTCTCAACCTTAACACAATCTGTTTATTAAACGAGTTAGTCGTGTCGACTTATTTATCAGATTTTATCAAAATAAAAAAAAAAAATACAAATTTTAGTATTAACCAAATTGATCTAAATTATGAAAAACAATTTTTTTTTTTTTAAAAAAAATATAAGATTCAGAACTAACGAGTAAATACATTACAAATAATCATTTAATACTAACCCGATACGTTTATTAAACGAGTCAGTTATGTCAACCCGAATATGACATGAACCAATTATGTTTCAACCTATAATCTACTAATTTTATATCGAATCGTGTCATATTTGCAAATGTTGCCAAATTTTGCTATCTTTAACATTGCTTTTTTAACTTGGGTTGTATGAATTAAGTGTTCGTACTTATTATTATTATTTTTTTGAAAGTCAAACTCAGCTGTAATGATAATTAAAAAATAAAAAGTAGTTACAGTACATGGAATTACATAACTGTAACTTGCATTGATTGCCCCCCAAAAAATACAGAGATAGTTAGTTAGTAATGGTGACGTAACCCAAAAAAGAAACCAACAACAACATATGATAGGGGTTTGAGTGAGGAGCCATTTAGACGCTAGCTAATATTATTAATTTAGGAAGATAATAAAGGCAGCCACTAATAATATAATAATTATTAAAAAAAAAAAAAAGTGAAATCCTATAAGAGAAGAGACTACTACAGCCTACGGAGAGATAGTGGAAAGAGAAAAACCCAAAACAATAGGAGGGAAGTGAGTGTCAGAAGTTGTAGAAGTATTCATTTATCAATTAAATTGGATTGGAAGCTTCCAATTTCACTCTCTTTTTACATTGACCTATTTGTTGTATAATAATAATAATAGTTGGGCGATTGTATTATATTATTGTGTGCCAGAATCAGAATTAGAAACAGAGAGTACGGTGTCGCCTCTGAGTTGAGTTGAGTTGAGAAACAGATTCTTCAAATTTCTAGGGCAAGTTTTTGATTTGATTGACTCTCCCTGGTTTCAATTTTCATGGTAAGCCCTCACTTTCCTTTTCGATCTCAATATTAATTCTGCTCTTTGGTTCCTCAGAAACAGTTTTATTTATGTTGCTCAAATCAAAATTGAGCCTGTGTTGTTGAATATTTTCATTTCCAGTTGCTTGTTTATTCAGGTCTGTCAGTGTGAAGAATTGGCAATTCCTTGATGATATAATGTATTTTTTTGGAGGAGGGTCTTTTGAACTACATTAATTATTATTATTATTATTATTTGTTTGAGATTGAGATTGAGATATTATTATGAAGTTGCGTATAGACTATAGAGTTTTAGAAGAGCAACGAGGTGCACGGGTGATTCCTACAGTTAAAAGTTTGACCAAAAAAAAAAAAAAAAACTCAACACCGTCATCACTCATGCCTTCCATGTGATTCTTTTTTTTTTTTCCTTGTAAAAAAGAACTACTAATCCATTTATGGGAAAG
This sequence comes from Quercus suber, assembly GCF_002906115.3. Taxonomy (NCBI): domain Eukaryota; kingdom Viridiplantae; phylum Streptophyta; class Magnoliopsida; order Fagales; family Fagaceae; genus Quercus; species Quercus suber. The sequence goes on from NW_027070466.1 coordinate 81,993, forward strand.
ATAGTGAAGAGGCAGTTTTATTATTTTGAATAAATACTACTAGTAAGAAAAAGAAAAAAGCAGCTGCAATATCATTTTCTATCGAACACATGGATAGTTCTAGTAGGAGTCATTTGAACGCTGCTCGTGAGTAACCTCCTACTACTACTTTTGCTTTGTTGGTTGCCATTTTAATTAATTACTCAATCTTTATGGCTTGCTTCTTGTTCTTTTTTTTCAAAATCTTCCACCTTCCTTGTGAGTGTTGTCTACCTTCTTTAGACTTTGACTGAAATACCCCTTAATTTATCATTTGAGACTTGAGAGAGAGGTTACATGTGCCCCCATTTGTAAATTTTTTTTTCCTATGTATATATGTAAGGAAACTTAATGCCATTGAAGCTGATTGACTTTACTTTATTTGGGTTGGCAGAGATTGTAAAAAGTCTTTGAATATGGGATGCCTAGTGTCAACACCAAAGGATACTGGTGGAAATAGGAGGAGGCCTGGGAATATTGGGGATGTTTCTGTGTATGTTCCTGGTTTTCGGATTCCTAAACCTGTTGATTTCTCCCACTCATTGGGTGACCAATTGTCCAAGAATTTAGTGGAGCGCCTATCTGCTCTGAGAACTCGTATCGTTGTAATGGCTGGTCAAGAAGCTCCTACAATTACAAGAACTAGGAGAAAAACCCAACATGGTTTGTTATAGAAAAAACTTGATATTGCTTTACTAATTGTGAGACCTCAGTTATTGAAACATTGGATAATTTTGTTGTTTGTAGGAGGTTCAACCTTAGCTGATCTTCTGCAGGCTCTGGAAGATTACTTGCCTGTTCTTTTAGGACTAGTTAAAGATGGTAAAGCGGGTATTATTGCCACTATGATTTGAATGTTTTAACTGTTTTGGATAATTCATAATAGTGGCGCTTATCTCTTATTTGCAGGAAGCCATCTACAGTACAAGGTACAATTTGTATGGGTAAATCAGGAGGATGACGCAGAGGTGGGAGTATAGGACTAATCTATCAATTTTCAAATTTCTGTTATGCCTTTCATTTCTAGTTGTCATTACATCCCTCGTCTGTTCAGTGGAATTGATGTTTTTATATGGATCAATACTTTTGCAGGAAACAGGCATGTCTAATGCTTGGTATGAGGTGTTGTCAGTTTTGCACTTGATGGCAATGCTATTATTATCACAGGCCAACTTATTACTTCTCCCAAGAACATCTGCCGATGGTCACCAGCCAAAGGTATCAGAAGGTAGTTTTACTGCAAAACTTTATGATTGAGTTATTGTGATCTCTAATTTTGTTATTTTTTTTTTTTTATATAAAGTTTTCTTTTTGTTCAACATTTCGAAAGACTGATATCAAAATTTTGAACGTATTTTTATTCCTAATAGTCTTCTATGGTTTAGGTAAATTTTTATAAAATTTGGTGATGTGTGGACCCCCCCCCCCCCCGGGGGTTTTTGTGTCAACTTATGTAGGAGTTTGTTCTCTGTTTGTCAAGGATATACAATCTTTCCTGTAACAAACCATTTGTTTCATCTTGTAAGAAAATACTATACCAATTCAATTTCTCCTTATGCGATGGTTGGTCTTTCAAGCTTGGAGGCTGCTTATTCATTTTTTACTTGTGTTCAATCCTACTAATGAAGTGTCAGTTTGGTTCTTGGTGGCAGAGAGTAGACGTGCTTCTGTTGACATTTTTTTGAAGGCAGCAGGATATCTAGATTGTGCTGTCCGACATGTTCTCCCACAGTTGTCTGCTGAACTCAGGTTTATATGGGTGAAAGACTTTCGCTAATTACAACTGCCTTTGAGTTTTACTTGGACCAGCTTCATGTTTTTCTAGGGTTGTTCTTACTTGTTTGACTGCTTTTTGATTGTAGGAGAAATCTTCCAGTTGACCTTGCAGAAGGCGTTCTTCGAGCACTTTGCCTACAAGCATTAGGACAGGTGCAAACTCTTTCTTTGGATGCATAGTTGGGGTGTTTATATCTCAAGATTTCATACTTATAATTTGATATTTTCCTGATAAAGATGAGAAAGATAGAGATGAGAAACACCTGTTTGCATAATATTTAAATGATCACCATAAATGAGGTTTATGCTATCCAGTTAGTAATATTTTTTCCCCCTCAAAAGTTGGAGCAATTCATTTGGCTTTTGCCAGTGGGGATGATGTGGGATAATTTGGGAATTGTCCGTTTGGTTGTGGTGGGTTAAGGTTTAGGAGGATTTGTGGAAATAGGACTTAGAGTTGTTGAAGAAAGGGTTTTGGAGGGCATGATTTGGGGTTATTTTCTTAACCAAGAAAGGAAATATAACAATTTCTTAACCAATTACATTAAAGAAAATAAAATTAGTCCCTAAATAAGATCTATTTACTCAATCAGGCTCAACTGGCAGCAGATTTTAATTGTCCATCCACAAAGTCATTGGGTGGGCAGTTTTTGGTGCCAACATCCGTAAATGGGTGTCATTGGGGGCGCCTGTATCTTGTGTCCACACCAAGGCACTTTCCTTTTAAAAGATTATAACTATTGTTGGTCCTACATATGTATGTAGGGTTTTGGGAGGGGCGGCTTTTCTATGGTTCTATTTTTAAGTATTTTTGTTGAATGAAGTGTCTGCTCTTAAGACTTGATCAAGGTGGACTTGGAATTTCTTTTTTTGTTCTCCCCACCTACCTCTGTTTTTATTTTTTATTTTAAATTTTATTTGCACCAATGATATTTCCAATGTATTATGTAGGGTGTTGACATTCAACTTGGAATGGCAATTGATAGTACCAAAGCTACTCTTGCAGTAAAGCGAAGACTTGCATGTGAGATGGTGAAGTACTGGCAGCAGGTATGAACATAATGACTTTTTACTATTGATTGTCTGCTTAAATTTTCCATGCTGCTGTTGCTTCTTCTTCTTCTTTGGATTGTATATATGATTGTTTAATATCCATAGAGTGAATAGGATTTAGTAATCACTAAATCTATATTTTGTCAGCACTTTAATTTTGATCCATGGCAGGATGCCATCAGAGCATCTTTTCTGCAACATATGTTACAAGGTTTCTTCTTTTTATTTTATTATTTGGATAGAAATTCTAATCTCTTATACTTTAACACCCACTTTATTTATGTAGTTTACAGTTCTGATGGTAAATGTATTTATAGCATCTTCGTTAAGAAATCACTTATGAACAATAATTAATAATAGGGACAACACACTGGGAATAAGGACTTCCATTATTAGTGACACAGATGCATATGGAATATTTTTTTTTTTCTTTTTCAAATTTTTTATAACTGCATGCATAAAGCTTGTAAGCTTGTTCTGAATTGTGAAATCAATACTCGTGTGTGCATACATGGTTGGAAACTCAAATATATTCAATTACTTCCATTATTTGTTTTGTCTTCATTGTTTATTTGGTTGAAAATGTCAGTCATTTCATGCTCTTATGATCTTCAAGTGTATGCGTGTGGCTTTAAATTTCACAATCTAAGCTAGAGCTCAAGTTCAAGATCAAACTCCTTATTTAATCAAGTGGTAATTGAGTAGATTTCTGGTTTCTAGAGCTCAAACATGAACTTTTGATCTCGAGTTGAGCATGGATAGTTGTAGGTTGTAGTCCTACGGTCCATGCTAGAAGGCTGAATTGATTTGCTCAACAATTTGTACTATTCGCCATTGCCATATTCTATGTAGTCCAGATTTTATCCATTTTGGTTGTTTCACTGGTCCAGGTAACACTTACTACCGGTCACTTACAACCAGCCAGAAGCACAGAATGCTAAAGAATACTGGCTTGTGAGTAGGTTTCTCTTTTTCTGAAAGGATGACAGGAGAGGGTGTGTGTGTCTGCGTCTGTGTTAGGTTTGCTTTATCAAAACTTTGCAAACCTATTAGTGATTGTGGTTTATCAGTTTAACCTTGGAATAGAGGGGTAAAAGAAGGGGTCTTTCTGTAATATAGAAAAAAAAAAAAAAGAAGGTATGTGAATGCTAATGAGACAATGATTAACCTTGTCCTTTAGAAAAGTATCCCATGTGAGCAACAAAAATGGAAATTAATTAATTTTCTACTGATACCCTCAGCTTAATAGAATGCCAAAGCACCAAGTGCAAGGGGAAATTTGGATGAAAAGGCTATAGGTCAGACAAAAACCTTTCCCCAGCCCTATCCCAGCACAAAGCATTCTTTTTCTGTTCTTAGGTTCGTTCTTGCCCAATTTACCCATTTGAAATCAAAATGACATTGCATCTGGATCCCTTTCAGGTAGGATTTTGGAAGTGTTTATAAATCTGATGTATTCAGCTGACATTAGCTTTGGCTAGTAGGCTTACAGTTTTCAGAAATGAAGTTACTACTATTAATGTATTATTGTAACTAATAGAATATATACTTCCTTTTCAGACCTAGTCGCTCAGTTCTATTGTAGCTAAGTGGAATGATCTTTGACCTTTTTATCCTTCTTTATTTACTAATGGCTATCTACTCTCAGAATTTAGTTCATATGCCTTTTGGAGCCTACTGCATTACCACTCGAAATACGTTTTCTTGGATGATCATTGTCTTTTTATTCATTAATTTACTCTTGCTAACCAATCCATAAACAGTGGAACTTTTGGTTAAGCTGTGACATATTTTAGAGGAATTTTTCTGCTCTCTTTTTAGACAAGATTTTCATGTATCCACATGGGGTTAGGTTCTGTTTCTAAAACTTATTTTCAGTAGAATTTGATGAAGGAAAGCCTAGGATTCACCACCTAGAACAGCCCTGTAAACCTTAGGCTTCCCTACTTGAACTCAAACTAAATAAATAAAAAAAACTTAAAGTAGGATACAATCCAATGAAAATCTGAAAAAAAAATTCCGAAAATTGTGCTCCTGCATCATATTCCTGATTCATGTAGTCCTAATTTAGATACTCCTTGTGATGTTAAGTGATTGCTATTGTTTTTACTTCATATGATGGGGATGAGAAATTTATGATTTTGTACTTCTTGGCTTTGGAAACCTGCTATTGGCACATTTCACATATTTGGTTGGTTTCATAGTGATAACATATGTTTTACCAAAATAAATCTTTTTTAAATAAAGTGTTCACTTTGTTTCTCAAGAATTATGTATATCATTCAATTAGTAATTAAATTATCTTTTGTTAAATGTAGGTGCAATTGGTTTTTCTGGACATATATATTGCTTTTTATTGATGCTGTTCTCTTTGCAGGCTCAAGATAACTTGATGAACCTTCCATTAACAAATGGTTGGGGGGAAAAACATCGACTTTATGTGAAGTGGAAATATATTGAAGCAAAGGTAGTTTATTATTTCTTTTGTGTCTATTTTAAGTCTTCCTTCTTGTTATTGACAGATCTCTCTAATTGTCTTTATTTCTTAATCTGCTTTCCAACTTTGGTGTTGTCACATGTATGACTTGATTGTCTGTAAACATGTTATGATTGCTTCTCATTATATTAGATTGTACAAAAACTTTCACGGGAAAATTAGACTCACACTTTTAACTTATGGCATATGAAGGGAAATTTACTTTACTGTTGAGGCATGGTCAGTTAGAAATATACACTTACCTTTCAAATATATTAGAGGCTATTCAGCTCATTGGACACGGTCCTCACTTGATTCTAAAGAGCTTTGTGAAATAAAAGAGAAGCCACTGAATTTAACCATCCAAATTATAAGTTGATGCAGGTGGATTTAGACTCAAATTGATGGTAACCCCAAAAGAAGGAAGAAAGAAAAAAAGAAGCTTTACATAAGGAAAGTCTATATTACTGTACATTCTCTATATATGTTATATTGAGGGCACTCCTAATATCATGAATTAGACTAATTTTTAAATCAAACTTAGTTTGTGTTTTACACAGACTGAATGCTTTATAAATGTATATATGTATCACAATATACCTTTTCGATGAAGTCCTCTAAGAGCATTAATTAGACCAAGTTTTAAAATAAAATTCATGTTGGGCAATATCATATATTGGATGCTTTAAAGATTCTATCTACATCTCACAATATTCCTTAATCACTACATTTCTTTTTAATGAATTGTATTGAAGGCCTCTAATACCATGACTAAGATAGGTAGTTGTCACCAAGTGCTAATCTCTTGAACTTGAGGATGCTTGAGTGTGAGTAGAAAAATGAAACAGAAACTTGAAATGCATACATGTTTCTGCTAGTAGGTTCAAGGTCGAGAAATCCAGTTGCACTTCATTACATTGTGCAATTGATATGGGGAATTTCAGTTCACTTTATGCATTATGCTATTGATCCTATTGCTCCTCATTACATTTTGCTGTTGATATGTGGTAAAGACATAATTGGATATTTATTTTTGAAAGACATGTTTGTGATATAGCAAACTCCTGTATAATGTATAACATTTTACTTAGGGGAAGAGATCTTGTGTCCAATGATTCAACTACTTTTGCTCTAGTGATATCTTAAGATCTTTTTTTAAAGGATTTGGTAAATATGTCAATAGTTACTAAAATTTCCAGCTTGGTCTCTTTTGTTTCCTATATTTAGCTGATGAATTGTCGTATTTGTCTAATTTCTCTCATGTCACTAGGTATTCATATAGGTTTTAGGCCAGGTGTCCCTAGGAACTGACAGGTCTTTATTGTATTGTCAATAGATGACTGTCAATTTGATTCTTGGGCCCCACCTATTGAGCCCATCTGGACCAACATGTGAGGTGAAGTGTGAGAGTAATGGTTAAGTGATTAAATTCATTCTTTCCTAACAACTTATGTTTTTGGGATAAGTGGTAGTTTATCAGAAATAATTGTAATTGAAGTCAAGTATTTCAGTTGAGGAATGGATTCTCTTTCAGAAAGCTCCAATATATGTGGAGCTGCTATGGGGTAGTGAAGGGATAGACCAATTGAGTGAAAATGATTAAAAAAAACTAGCATTGGCTACTATTCAGGACTACTATTGGCTATGAATTAAAAAAATTAATCTATGCAGGATTAGGGATCATTTTTCTTCCCGTCTGAAAGTGTAGAATAATTAATCTGGGGTAAAGATCTTCAAGGCATAAAATTGAGAATGCTCACTGAATGAGCAATTTAATAAGTGGTGCCTGTTGGCATTCCAGATTTCCTTCTCCTTTCATAGTCTATCCAATAGAGAGTGCAGTACTTCTTGGTCATGAGTATCTGAATAGGACAAACATCCTTCTCCTTTCATAGTCTATCCAATAGAGAGTGCAGTACTTCTTGGTCATGAGTATCTGAATAGGACAAACCATCCCGTGGTTTGCACAATTTCAATCTCCTACTTTCAGCTGTGTTAGCACATTCAGCTCTAGTCTTTATTTCATGATCAGTACAGGTTTCTTTCAGAATTTTTCTCCAAGTGTGAAAGTGAAAATGGTATCAGAATTATTCTCCAAATCTGAAAGTGAAAATGGTATGCAGTTTGGAAGCTAAATATCTAGGCTTCAGATAATATTTAGTCTTTGAGGTGTGGTAGTTTGCTATATAAATATGCACATATGTATGTTGCATGTTACCTGACTATATTTGGTTTATACAATCTGACATCTGGATATGGACATTCCACATAAATTTGACCACCAATATTGACAGAATGACATATTCCCTATATGATTTCTTAATTGATTATTGAAGCTGTTCAAACCTAAGTGTTACAAGCTTATTTTTCTTGCTCCTTAAAATTTTACCAGGCTGCAGCATATTATTATCATGGTCTGATCCTGGATGAGGGGAACACAGAGAAATCCCATGGGATGGCTGTGGCTGCTTTGCAAGCAGCCGATGAGTATTTCAAAGAAAGTAAGAAGGCATGTGAGGCATTTAATACAGCTCCTCCTCTGTCAAGGTAATCAGCAGTTAGTAAATGATCTTTTTGTTATCACCAAAATAGAAGGGGGGAAAAAAAAGATGAAAAAGAGACGATGTTTTCCTGAAAATACATTTGTGAGCGGTAGTAGATAAATTGTTTACTACCTTTTTAATCATTGTAGGAGTTTTTCTTCTCATATGCCATAGCTGACTTTTTGAAATAAATATAATTATATTCTTGTGTTTAAAAGGAGGATAAATAATAATTCATGGAAGCTGACACACACTATAATTGATCATGTAAGGTCCTAAGTAGTCTTGATATCTCTTCTAAACTTGCTTTTTCTTAGGCTTCTCCTAGTTGCATTGGTAGTGTTTCAGTTCCAATATACAAAAATTATACTAAAATAATAATTTTTTATTCACAGTTCACTTAATGCCAGTTCAAGGTATTTGTTGATTATCTTTATTTATCTTATATTGTAATTTAGGCTCTTTTCTCAATGTTGAAGTCGCTGAGTAATTGAATAAATTAAGAACAAATTCAAAGAAATTTCATACATTTTGGAATTTGAGAGAGGAGAGACATAAACTTACTCAAAATCCTGTCATAAGTTGCTTTCATATGATTTATGCTAGTAGCACTCTTGGACACAAGTACAAGGGGCTATATATTTTCCTTAGAGCTGTAGCTGTCAGTTGTTCTATGGTGACATATCATATTGGTCTGCAATCTGCATAATGCAAATGTAGAGTCTGCCATCAAACTTATAGAAAACTTATGATATGCATACAACAACAAAGCAAGTTTTTGGGGTCGGCTATGGATCCTCAACAAATTATTCAGGATCAATTACATGTATTCTTTTGTTCTTTCTGAAATCGTAGTCTTATTACTTAGTTAACATGTTCTTTTGAACTACTTCTACTAATGTTATGATATGGATATTAGTGTCTAAAAACTGGACAGACATTTATATAAAAAATAAAAAATAAAATAAAATAAAACCTGGACAGATCCAGTCACTTGGATCACAATCACGTCATCTGCCCAGAACTTTGGGTTGATAAAACTATGGTTCATGCGGCAAGTTTTAAAATAGATATATGTGTCAATTATATATGGAAGTTGTGACTTTGTGGGCAGGGTGATGCACTACTGTTGTTAATGGACCTAATGGTGTTAGTCTATCGAAATATATATAGAGAGATTGGGAAAACTTTTTATGTTTCATTAAGTTTGAGGTGGTGATGTTATCAAAGTTAAATTTTGGTACAATAAATGTTGCGATGATCTCTCTTTAAAGGAAGGCTTTCCCAGAACTGTTTCACCTCAAATGTAATACGAGAGCTTTTGTTGTGGATCATATGCAGTTTCCTAATGACACTATACACTGGGCTTTGAATTTAATCAGAACAGTTCAAGATTGAGAGTTGGAGTCCTTATCTTTTTTCTTGGACTGCATCTAGATATAGGTGGTATGAAGTCAAATCTTACCATAAATCTTTAGTCCCTAAGGAAGAGGTGATTTCCCCAGGAAAAGCATTTGAAGTCTAAGGTCCCAAGAAGAGTTGCCTATTTCTGTGTGTGCACTCTAGGTTGTTAATTCTTAAGGGATTCTAATTGTGTGTTCAAAACTCTCCTAGACCTTAGATTAATTATTAACATATATACATATTGAAAATCTTTTAGATTAATATATCATTTGACACGTCTACTATAGTGGAAAGTCATGTAACTCTGGTCATTCCACTTTCATCAAATAATAGTAATTTTACATAAAGCCTTAGATTGTGGCAGATCATTCCAATCACCAACCCTTTGTGCCTTTTGTTTCATACTGTGTTAATTGGTGAGGATCTTGTTTGTCATAATTCCAGCAATTAATTATTATAAGACAATTTGTTTTTAGCTTTTAAAAAAAAAATTATTATTATATTTTGTTTTAATTTTTATAAATGAAGGAAATATGTGGATTGTGTGGCCTTACTTGCATTCCTTGTAGAAATCCGCTGCTTTGGGGGACCATGAAGTATCTCTCTGAGAAAATTCCAAAAGATACTTCAAGCAAGGTTCGGATAAATCGTGACCTGTACTCTCATGAAAGGTACGTTTTTGCTCAAGTGGAAATAAGTATGATGCTTTTCCTTATATTTGATGGACTGGTGTGGGTAAAGAAAGAAAACGGGTGGGGGGAGATATATATATATATATATATATATTTTAATACTTATTGATTGATGAAGGTTCACAATGATCATGTAATCTTGACTGCAGAATCATGGAGACAGCGCCAACATTGCCTGACTTTGCTTTGGCCCTGAAACCTGATGAATATCTACTTCCTACGGTGCACCCTTCTTGGAATGAGGAGAACATAAACAGAGGGCATGTTGGCTCCAACCAGGTGAAGGGTGATAGAAGATAGGCCCTCAAGATATTTTTTCAGATTACAGAGGCAAAGGGGCCAATCTCAAACATGGAAAGGCCTTCTAAACCAGTTGGACTGCTATTCTTCAATTGTTGTGCTCCAAGGTCCAGTTGAGCTGTTGATTTCTTTTTCTTTTGTTTTTCATCGAGTTTTTTCTCGACCCTTTGCCCTTACGAAGGCCATGACCCACCCTGTGATAGGGCTTTGTACAAGTTACTGTTGTGTAAATTGTTCCCACCAGAGAAAAGAAAAAACGATTTATTTGCCAATCCCAAATAATGTGATTATGCCTTTTTGTTTAATAAAGTGAAGCCACTACGGTTCATTTGTTTGATAGAAAAGCTTTGTACAATCTGACCACCGCATAATAAAGGGAATATGTTTCGGCAGTTTCGTTGTAAAACGTTTTTTTTTGGAAAACACTATCATCCTTTTCAAGTGTTTGTTTCCTCGTAAAATTTTGGTCAACCCTGCAAACTTTTTATGTTAATTGGTAAATGTACACACAAAAGTTGTCACAAGCACAAACTCTAAAACGGAGAAAGGTGGTTGTTGGCTAGGGCTAAGGTGGAAGCCAAGAAGAATGTCGGTCGTTGGTTGGGGTGAGGGCCAAGCCCAATTTTAAAGCATTGGCTCAGCTTATCGGCTTCCCTCCATGTAGTCTTTTTTGATATTCGACAGTTATACAGTGGGAGGGGGGATTCGAATTGTGGGTGTTCCTTGTGGAAATACTAAAATAGTGCTAGTTAAGTTACAAAGGTCCTGGCCCAATAAAACTTAGGGTACGTGTTGTAAATTTTAATAAATACTGTAATGTAATAGATGCTCTTATAGTTTAGTTATTCAGTTGTTTGATTATGTTTTTGTTACAAAGAATAGTCATTTTTTGTGAATAACGATTCTTTAAAATGAGGAATAATTATTCATCTCTAAAAGGATTGTAATAGCTATTCTTTAGTAAGTGTATTAATTTCTAAAATTAATATCATATCATATACTATATATAATAGCAGAAGCCTTTTAAGGAAGTGCTGACACGTTTACAATTTAAAAAACAATACATTACAATCTTTCACTATATAAAACACTGTTTGGAGCCGCCGGGTATAAAAAGAAACAAACCGCTTAAAATTGAAAAAAAGAAAAAGAAAAAGAAAGAAAGATTGGTACACGGAGAAAGGAGAGAGAGACGAGGCGCGCCGAAGACACACAGAGAGACCGAGAGCGAGAGCGAGAGATCCCAACAATGGCGACACGTTTCAAGGAGCAAGGAGAGAAACCCGTAACTCCTCTCTCTTCTCAGAAACCCAAAAATCAAAACCATATCCTTCCCCCAAAATCAAAATCCAAAACTTAGATGAGAAAGAAGTAAGCGATCAGAGGTGCCATTCTCACGCAATCTCCGATTCTCTCACACAATGGCCACCGATTCATCAGACCAACTCAACTTCAACCCTACTACTACTGCAACGTCCACCAGATCGCCTCAAAGAAGGAGAGAAAGAACCAACTGATGAGGCTTCCGATCAGCCTTCTGTAACCACCGTCAATTCCGACACAAAGTACAGCACCGGTACATTATTTTTTTCCATTTTTTATATTTGGGTATGAAATGTTACTTTTGATTTAGTTTTTTTGTTGGATAGGTTTAGATTTGATTCATTTTTGTTTTGGGTTTTTGGATTCTCTATCAAAATGTTTTTTTTTTTTTTCTCAATTTTAAATATGATTTAGGCTTTTGAAGGACTTGATTTTGGTTTAGAGTTACGTTTTTGGTCCAGCACCACCCATCTCTGGCTCCATTCAATCACAGTCTCAACGGTAACTTTGATTCATTGTAAGAAGGCAACAGATGCATCAAATTTCCCCATTTTGTTCTCTGGCCCAGTTCGTCTCTGCAACAGCATATTTTGAAGGTCTGTATACTTTTTTTCCTCTTCAAATATTGTTTTTGTTTTCTGAAATCTGCCATGTTTTTTTTTTCCCCCCTTCGATTTGGTTATGAACTTATGAGTTAGTTTTGGAGTATTTGGTTGGGTTGGTTTTGACTTAGTTTTTGGGTTAGATTTATGTTTTGGGTTAATTTTTTTTTTTTTAAATAATCTGTATCTATATCTATCTAATTTAACATTATCTAATTTTGTTTAAACAAACGTTTAAATTTAAAATTTTTCCCACCAATTGGTGTTCTGTTGCCTATAAAATTACATTTTTTTTTTGTTGTCTACGTTTGGTGAATTGATGCTCTAACCTTTTTAGGTTTCTCTATTAAAAAAAAATGACATATTCATAATTGCCTCTCACTATTATTGAGATTGCCAATGAGGGCAGCGAGAGTCAAACTATCAGAGAGGGAGAGAAAAATTCATTGTTAGACCAATCATTCTCCAAAATATTACAAGTAAATTTCTTTATTTTGTTTTATACACTTGCCGGTTAAATATGATTTAGGCTTTTGTATTTTCAGTTGACTTGATTTTGGTTTAGAGTTACGTATGGATATGTATTTGTTCTTTTGATGATTAGCAGAGGTAGTGGTTTTGATCTCACTTTAGCATGCACTAATTTGATTGGGTGCATTGCTCTCTCTTTCATACTTCAATAATTCATCAAAACTGCATCTCCTAACTGTATTGTGAGGAATTTCACAATTCGCTCCAATACCAATGGGCTTGGTCTGCGATCGAGTGCTATAAAAGATTTGTGCCCCCTCATCCTTCACCAATTGGTCGTTGGATGGATCGGTAAGGCACACGGTCCGACAAGTGGTATTAGAGCCAAGGTTATACTGGTCGAGTCGTTGGAGCCGCATTGTGAGGGAGGGATTGTGAGGGATTTCACAATTCGCTCCAAATACCAATGGCTTGGTCTTCGATTGAATGCTATAAAAGATTTGTGCCCCCTCATCCTTCACCAATTGGTCGTTGGATGGATCGGTAAGGCACACGGTCCGACATGTATCCTTTTGCAAGAATATATCCAGGTGTTTTTAACTCATAAATCACCATTGTTTCTTTCTCTCTTTCTTTCTTTTCTTTTTTATATTAAGTTAAGTTTCAATTCATTTGTGGTTGCGATTTTCTTTCTTACGTGTTGGATGAAGATGGGGAAGGAGGGGAGTAGTTTTGGCTTAATCTTCTTCTGCTTTGTTTAGAATTAGTTTTCTTTTGAGTTTTTGGCTTAATCTCCATATTTATATTTTGACAACTGTTTTTGTGGGATTGCATAATCTGGTGTATTCTTCTCCATCGCCCAAATTTTGTGTGAGAAATCAAAAATGTGGAAATATTCCTTCGATATTGTATATGGAAGATGTAGCGCATCTATTTTTGGGTTGAAAATTTTCTACTTATTGTTGGGTATTGGACATCAGTACATGGCAGATGAAGTGCATCTGTTTTTTGTGAAAAATCAAAGCTGGAAGAGGAAAGCATAGTGGAGAAAAGAAATCGGAATGCTTTTATCCATGACTGATTAAAAGATGGAACAAATATGGAGATGATAAATATGTTCACAACCTATGTAATTTTGACCATGTTAATTTCCTCTGATTTTTTTTTTTCTCTTTTATGATTTGATAGATAATGGTAACTCAGCAAAGAAGTGATCTACTAAGACCATCTCTGTCCTTTGCAAGGTTGATCGGTCTGGAGTAAGTTTTGATTGGTATATTGCTTATAACTATATTTTTAATGAGAAAGGGGCTACTCTTTATTGTTTGAAATTTCCTTTGTAGTTTTATATTTCAGAAAGTGATCTACCTACAGGTTCCCACTCCATCCTACTTAATTGATTATAATTTCTCCTATATTGATTGGTTCCTGTGATTGATTTAATATTATTATAGAGTGAATTGGGGAATTGAGCCTTTACTTAGCATTTATCAAATTTCAGTGAGACAAAATATTATTAGAATTCTCTCTAGGTCTCTAATGAAAATTTTTTCACAGCAATGATTTTGTTAGATTTATATTCAATGGGACAACCACCTGTCTTCATAGATAATTTATAATATGATGAATGACCCTTGGTGTATAAGTGGGACCAATTTGATCATAAAAAAATAATGTAACCCATCATAAATATACGATGAGCGGTCCTTGGTGTAAATTATAATAAATTTGCTTGAATGGAACTCCAAAAGCTGCTTAAAAATTTATATGTTATTTAAAGTAGAATTAGAATTTCATATGCTTGATGCAAATTGTCCTGCACTGTCATCTATTGTTTCATTTTTTTTTTTTCATTCTCAAAACTTTGTTCTCAATATTAAAACCACGGAAAGGGATTATTTTTAAAAGTCCAAGTTTATTCATTATTTTTTATGTTTGTAGGTATTAGGTGAAGCATATCAAGAGGTCATTTGTTTGTAGGAAGATGATTCATGCTAGGAGCTGTGGTGGAGGAAGCAATACTAAAAATGAATCTGTTCAAGCCATGGAAGGTAAGCTATTCTAGGTGAGAGGCGAATCAGCATGCATTTGTATTGGTATGGCTTGCTTATTGATTGGCAAACACTGATGTAATGAATATAAAATGAATCTGTTCAAGCCATGGAAGGTAAGCTATTCTAGGTGAGAGGCGAATCAGCATGCATATGTATTGGTATGGCTTGCTTATTGATTGGCAAACACTGATGTAATGAATATAAATAGTATTTAATACAAGTTAACTTTGATTAGTTTAAGGGAAGAGAAAAAAAGAAAAGAAAAAAAGAGACCAATACCCCCAACATAAGTTCATTTATTTTTGTTGATAAGTTTTGGATTTGGGGAAAAAAAATTCTATTATAACCGGGTTATAATTCTGAATTTGGTTGGAATTTTTTTATTACTATTTGTGATTTTGAAATTTATGGTGATATTGGGGGTATTCCTGTGTCTGTTGACTCTGTTATTTTTCATTATTTATTCTGCAATAACGTCAAGTATAAGGAGGCATTAAGTTCTTTGTAAGTTTAGTTGCAGCTTTTATTTAGTTTCTTGCTTGCTTTGTTTTTTTTCTTTTTTTTTGGTTAGGTGTTACAGGTTTTAGATACTGGTGTTTGCTGTTTGTGTTGATTTTCTATCATGTTTGTCTGATTTGATTTCAAACAAACTTTAGATATGAAAAAATAATAATAACACAGCTACAATGAGCTTTTTGTTTGCATGTCTTTTACATTTTCTTCACATCTTTACCTAAATTTTAGCTTCTACATCTATTTAAATTATTACAATGGTCTCTCAATTCTTTACCTTGATCATTTATATTATTCCTATATTGCAAAATCTCTGAAGCTTCTTGCTTCTTTTGGCTGTCTGGCATCACTTAAAATTTTGAGTTTATAAATATTTGTAGGGCAGAATTATTTACTTTAATAAGGTTGTGATAGTGTATTGTTAAGTTATTGTATGTCATCTTCTTTGTACATATTGCCATGAATTTTAGTGAAGGGTTATGAATTGGTTTGGTTTTAGAATTTGAGATTCCCATCTAATTGATAATGCATTTTATAGGTGACAGGTGGAATTCTATATTGATTATATATTGTGGGTTGAGGGTTGTTGTTTTGTTTTTAGATTTTATGTCTATCATTGTAGCTCTTTTGGAATTGTGGATTCGGGATGCACTACAGCTTTTTCTTTTTTCTTTTGCAATTAAAAATTTGGATTCAATGTCCCTTTTAAGGGTTATAGAAGGGTTATGTATTGGTTTGGCTTTAAAATTTGAGATTCCCATGTACTATTAATTATGCATTATTATTTGACTAATATTTTTCAGACTTCCTGTTTCATAAACCTGTAGCCATTATTTTCTGTTAAACTTGTATCATATATTTATTTATTTATTTACATTTTTCTACAGTATCACCCATTGAGCTAACTCCTGGGATTCTATATGCAATCTTTTATAATATATAATGTCAACTCCTAGGAATTGAAACACATATATTACATACATCAATTCCTATTGTATCACCCATTGAGCCAACTACTAGGATTCTAGATGCAATCTTTTAAAATATAACTGCTCACATTATTCCTGCTCATCCAGCCCATAGTTCAATGGCAAACAAAAACATCACATTGTCTGATGGTAGTCTATGACAACAGGAAACCAAATGCTAAAGAAAGAATCATTGGGAAGTCCTTATGGTGTCTTAGAAATAAATTAAGAATAACAAATCCAAAGCATCAGATATACTGTTTTTCAAATGCATGAATCTTGCCATCTCAGGGAGGAAAAAAAAAGAGAGAGCCACTTACACCAGTCAATCAACATTAGTAGAAACTAATAGCTGTTTATTGTATGTCTGTGTGTAAGAGGGGGGCAAATGGTATTACCAAAATTACATTTTGCACATTGACCGTATCCCCTAAATTGATCTCAGGCGTGGTCATTATCACTTAATAAATAATTAAACTCAACAGTTTCAAAACTGGGCTTTCCATATCCAAGTAAATTGGACCCAATAAAAAGCATATACATATATATACACACACACACATTCTTGAAGCACAACACAAAGTTTAAAACAAGAAACATACACTAATCAAAAACAGTATCAATTTGATAAAAAAGTAATAATAATAGCATAGAGTCAACCTCTGGTGAGATAGCCACTAGATCAGGGTAAACTGAAGGTTTAAAATAAATCCAACCGACTTCAATAAATTTGTCAATTGGTTCATGTCTCGCTGCAATTGTCATAGTGCTAAGTTACACACCTTTATTCCCATTGGTGTTTCGAACTACTCCTTGCAAACAAGGCACGCATAGTCGACGTATGGTTGTCTCATACAGTAAATTCAGGCGTACAAAGAATTCAACTTGAACTCTCCGGAACTGAACACTTTGCCTTGCCACAATTTATTCTTAGATGTAAATCCATGAGTTTTCTCTTGGTCAAGACCAACAATTGAATCTTACAAGAATAAGCAGAATAAAGAGAATATCATTACCTGGTTATGGTATTGATACTTCGCGCCAGACATTAGTTTTGGAAAATGGCTTTCATAAACCTGTAACCATTATTTTCTTTTAAACATTTTGGTTGTAAAATTTTTCTCTAATCTCATGGTTTAATTCATTGTGGTAGATTTGGTATTTGAAATTGTCTTGGAAGTTTTAGTTCGGTGTGATTCATTGTGGTTCCTAGGAGTTGTCATGTAAATTTTAATTGCTTAAAGTCGGATTCTTTATTTAAGTCTCTCACAGCTGGGAAGTACACACAAGAAGTGATTAATTTGAAGAAACTAATTTTTAAAATTTTTAGGAGATATTGGACACTATATGCTTAAATATACTACGTTATTAAAGTTTGAATATATGTAGTAGAAGTATGATAACTAAGTTTATGTTGGATGCAAAGTTCATTAATATGTAAAATGACCTCGCGCATTGCGCGGGTTAAACATTAGTATTTCTAAATAAACAAACTTTTCAATTTTCATATGCACATAAAAATTATGTAAATAAAAAATCATAAAAAAATAACAAATCTTTCTTTCAAATTAAAAAAAAAAAAACTCTTATTTTCTAGAAAATATAATTATATGAGTAAGATATTTCTTAAAATATATCTTGAAGAGGGTAAAATTAGGGATGACAGGTCTATTGAAATAAACCCGACGGTGCTGGACTAGTTGGCTAATAGTGGACGGATCCAAGATGCACAAACGCAAACAAACGGATCTCAAGGCCACGTGGCATCCAAATGGTTTGATTAACCTTCAAGTAATCCTAAATGGAAACAATTTGCGTCTTACGATTAACCCTAGTCAATAAAGTCCCAATATGAATAGAATCCTAACATGAGAAAGATCCCGTAATATACACCCATTAATGATGATCTTTACCATAAGGAAAAGCCTTTCCACGCAAGAAAGGAAGGTCGGTTCTACATCACTATAAAAACCCAAAAGCTCTTGGGAAACAAGGTACGTATAATTCACCCCAACCCTGGCACTTTAGGGTTGAGAAAAGTTCTCTAACTTAACCTTCAGAGGGTCTTTGGCCGATACCACACTAGTACTCTCTTAGGGTTTTCTTTGTTTTTGTTTTGCAGATCTTGTTTGGAGCACGTGAGTATTGTGCGACTAACTGATGATTTTTGGCATCATCAGTTGGCGCCGTTTGTGGGAAACCGCAAAGATAAGCCATACATACCGCTTCCCGAACAAAAAGTTGCATGGTACTTACTCGTTTGATGGCAACCACCACCAACAATCAGGGTGATGAATTGCGCACCACTACCCTAGAAAGACAAGTTCAAACTTTCGCAACGGTAGTGGAACGCCTCACCAAGCAAAATTATGACCTAGAAGAACAGCTGGGCTAGAAAAACGCAGCACTAAACACCCAAGAGGAGGATCAGGAAGGAACTAGCGCTAAAAGGAGGAACCAAGAAGGGCCGGAAGGCAGCAACGCCCTAAGTAGATAAGAGTGACAGGATACTAGCCGTCCTTCCGGCATAGATATGGCTCCCTCACACATAGTCGTGGAGATGCAGATGATGAAGGAGCAGATGGACCTCATGATGAACGCCTTCAGGGGATGGGTGTCCAGTGATCTCGACGACTTGGTTCATCGAACTGACTTGCCCTTCACTGCATCTATCTCGTCCTTCCACCTTTCACCAAAGTTTCATATGCTGCAAGTAGAGAGCTATGACGGATCCAAGGACCCCTTGGACCACTTGGAGTCTTTCAAGACCCTGATGCACCTTCAAGGGATGCCAGATGAGATCATGTGCAGAGCCTTCCCCACTACGCTAAAGGGACTTGCAAGGATTTGGTTCAGTAGGATAGCGCTCAACTCCATTAGTACTTTCAAGGAGTTAAGCACCCAGTTTGCCTCTCATTTTATCGGGGGACATAGGTATACGAAGTCCACTACGTGTCTGATGAACATTAAGCAGCGGGAGGACGAGACGTTAAGGTCTTACATAGCTCATTTTAACAAAGAGGCACTCTCGATCGATGAGGTCGACGACAAGATACTCGTGGCTGCGTTCATGAATGGGCTGCGGAAGGGTAAGTTTCTATTTTCCTTATATAAGAATGACCCAAAAATCATGTCAGATGTGCTCTATAGGGCTACTAAGTATATGAACGCGGAAGACGCATTATTGGCTCCCGAAGAAAGCCTAAAAAGAGGGAGTGACAGGAGGAAAACCTGTAGGAAAAGGGGTGAAAGACAGACGCTCCAAACCTCCCACCAAAAGATTTACTAGCTTCACCCTCCTGAACACGCCGATTGATCAAGTCTGATGTAGATCAAAGACGAAGGGGCATTAACATTCCCTGGCAAGCTGAAGGGGGACTCTAGCAAATAGTCTAGAGACAAATACTGTCGCTTCCATCGCGATCATGGCCATGACACATCCGAGTGCTACGATTTGAAGCAGCAGATAGAAGCTCTCATCAGACAAGGGAAGTTGTAGAAGTTCATCGATAAGGAAGGGACAGAACAACCCTAAGGACAACCTGCTCGAAGAGAAAACAAGCGCCTTAGGCCACCCTTGGGAGACATAAGAATGATCGTAGGGGGTAGTGTGGCTTTTAGTTCTTCCAAGAAGGCATGCAAAACATACCTACGGATGGTTCTAAACATCTAGCTAACGGGGTACGCCCCAAAGATGGCACAAATTGATAACCCCGTAATTGGATTCACAGAGGAAGATGCCCGACATCTCCGTCACCCACACAACGATGCACTTGTAGTCAACAACGTGTAGGAGATTATAACACCCACT
Source organism: Quercus suber (assembly GCF_002906115.3). Lineage (NCBI taxonomy): Eukaryota > Viridiplantae > Streptophyta > Magnoliopsida > Fagales > Fagaceae > Quercus > Quercus suber. The sequence continues at coordinate 101,997 of NW_027070466.1, forward strand.
GAGTCCTTGTGGACAACAGAAGCTCTATTGATATCCTATACTATCCGGCATTCCAGCAAATAAGAATAGAGAGAGAACGGTTGATTTCGACCAACGCACCACTCGTAGGATTTGGAGGAACAAGGGTGCATTCTCTAAGAGTAGTCACCCTGCTAGTGACGATCGGAGATTACCCTCAGCAAATCACCAAGGATGCCACCTTCCTGGTGGTCAATTGTTCATCTGCATACAACGCCATATTGGGTCGTCCTACTTTGAATTCATGGAAAGTTGTGACATCGACCTACCATCTGATGATCAAGTTTCCAATTGAGTATAGAGTAGGAAAGGTAAGGGGCGATCAAGTGGCAGCATACGAATGTTACATAGCTATGCTGGAGATGGATACCAGTTGCAGACCATATGCATAGAAGAGTAGCGAATGGTAGCAGAACTAGTGGAAGGGTTGGAAGAAGTATCCCTTGATGTTTCCAAGCTTGAGCGGACAACAACAATAGGTACTTGGGCCAGCCAGCACGTGTGTCGAGCACTCATAACATTCCTAAGGGAAAACTAGGATGTATTTGCCTGGAGTCATGAGGACATGCCAGGAATTGATTCATCAATTATAGTCCACAGGTTGAATGTGTCACCCTTATTCTCTCCTGTCCGGCAGAAAAAAGGGTGTTCACACAAGAACGGGACAAAGCCATAGCTGAGGAGGTTAAGAAATTACAGGAAACAAACTTCATACGAGAAGTATACTACACCGAATGGTTGGCAAATATGGTAATGGTCAAGAAAGTTAACAGAAAGTGGAAGATGTGCGTAGATTTCACAGACCTAAACAGGGGCTGCCCCAAGGACAGCTATCCTTTCCCACGGATTGAGACCCTGGTAGACTCAACTGCAAGACACCAACTGCTAAACTTCATGGACGCATTCTCTAGTTACAACTAGATCAAGCTGAGTGAGGATTATCAAGAGGAACTTCATTCGTCACCAGCCAAGGTCTTTTTTGCTACAAAGTGATGTCGTTCGGACTTAAGAACGCGGGCGCCACATACCAAAGGCTAATGAACAAAATGTTTGCATATCAGATTGGAAGGAATGTGCAAGTTTATGTGGACGACATGTTAGTAAAAAGCATACAGGAGGACGACCACTTGAATGACCTCTAAGAGACCTTCGATAAACTCTGATCGTACAACATGAAGTTGAATCCAAGCAAGTGCGTGTTCGGTGTGATGACAAGAAAGTTCCTCGGATTCATGGTATCCCAAAGAGGTATCGAGGTCAACCCAAAAAAGGTATAAGCCATATTGGAGTTACCTCCGCCAAAGATAGTCAAGGAGGTACAGAGCTTGAATGGCAATGTGGCTACATTAAACAGGTTCATCTCAAGAGCAACGGATAAGTGCTTACCTTTTTTCCATATATTGAAGAAGTCATTTGGATGGACGACTGAGTGCCAGCAATCATTTGAAGATCTGAAAGCATATCTTTCTTCTCTGCCATTACTAAGTCCGTCCAAGCTAGGAGAAGAACTGTTCTTATACCTAGCCGTCTCTCTAACCACTATCAGCTTAACTCTAGTTAGAGAAGAGGACGGGGTGTAGAAGCCCGTGTACTTCACAAGCCGGGCACTACGAGGAGCGGAAGAAAGGTCACTAGATGGAAAGCTCGCTTGTGCGTTGGTAATTGCGGCACTTTCTAGGCACACATCATGGTTGTCCTGACAGATAAACCCTTACACAAAGCTATGAGTAGCCCTAAAACTGTAGGACAAATGGCATTATGGGTAGTTGAATTGAGTGAGTACGACATACAATATCGACTGTGCACGGCTACAAAGGGCAAGTGGTAGTTGACTTCATCGCAGAATTCACTCTCGTGGAAGGCTAGGGGGCAAAAGAGATTCCACAACGGAGTATCCACATAGATGGATCCTTAAACAGGTAAGCATGAGGAGCTGGTGTGATACTCCATAGTCTGGAAGGGGATAAGATCAAATGCATGATCCTTCTGGACTTCCTTACGACCAATAACGAAGCAGAATACGAAGCCCTAATAGCAGGGCTGGACCTTGCCAAGGCCGCGGGAGCTGAAAATTTGGTTGTGTATTGCGATTCCCAAATAGTAACTAGCAAAGTTAATGGAGACTACGACTGCAAGAATGAACTGATGAAGAAGTACCTTGAGCAGGTGAAGGATCGAGTTAACAACCTCCTAGTAAAGTTTGTTCAAATCCCAAGGGAGGAGAACGAGTACGCCAACCGACTTGCTAAAGCTACTTCAGCAGAGCACATGGTCATCCTCGGTCATGTATTGTCTTTCGTTTAAATATCATCACTAATAAATGATACCAGTGTGTAGGAGATAGGTTCTGCGAACTATTGGACGACGCCAATAGCCTCATACCTAAAGGATGGCATGCTACCAAACGACAAGGAGGCTGTGAGGAAGTTGAAGGTTTAAATAGAGGATGTGCGTAGATTTCACAGACCTAAACAGGGCCTGCCCCAAGGACAGCTATCCTCTCCCACGGATTGAGACCTTGGTAGACTCAACTGCAAGACACCAATTGCTAAACTTCATGGACGCATTCTCTGGTTACAACTAGATCAAGCTAAGTGAGGATTATCAAGAGAAAACTTCATTCATCACCAGCCAAGGTCTCTTTTGCTACAAAGTGATATTGTTCGAACTTAAGAACGCGGGCGCCACATACCAAAGGCTAATGAACAGAATGTTTGCATATCAGATTGGAAGGAATGTGCAAGTATATGTGGACGACATGTTAGTAAAAAGCATACGGGAGGATGACCACTTGAATGACCTCCAAGAGACCTTCGATAAACTCTGATCGTACAACATGAAGCTGAATCCAAGCAAGTACATGTTCAGTGTGACGATAAGAAAGTTCCTCGGATTTATGGTATCCCAAAGAGGTATCGAGATCAACCCAGAAAGGGTATAAGCCATATTGGAGTTAGCTCCGCCAAATACAGTCAAGGAGGTATAAAGCTTGAATGGCAAGGTGGCTGCATTAAACAGGTTCATCTCAAGAGCAATGGATAAGTGCTTACCTTTTTTCCACATATTGAAGAAGTCATTTGAATGGACGACCGAGTGCCAGCAAACATTTGAAGATCTGAAAGCATATCTTTCTTCTCCGTCATTATTAAGTCCGTCCAAGCTAGGAGAAGAACTGTTCCTATACCTAGCCGTCTCTCTAACCGCTATCAACGCGACTCTAGTTAAAGAAGAGGATGGGGTGCAGAAGCCCGTGTACTTCACAAGCCGAGCACTACGAGGAGCGAAAGAAAGGTCACTAGATGGAAAGCTCGCTTTTGCGTTGGTAATTGCGGCACTTTCTTGGCACACATTATGGTTGTCCTGATAGATAAACCCTTACACAAAGCTATGAGTAGCCCTAAAACTGTAGGACAAATGGCATTATGGGCAGTTGAATTGAGTGAGTTCGATATACAATATCGACCATGCACAGCTATAAAGGGCAAGTGGTAGTTGACTTCATCGCAGAATTCACTCTCATGGAAGGCTAGGGGGCAAAAGAGATTCCACAACGAAGTATCCACACAGATGGATCCTTAAACAGGTAAGCATGAGAAGCTGGTGTGATACTCCATAGTCTGGAAGGGGATAAGATCAAATGCATGATCCGTCTGGACTTCCCTACGACCAATAACGAAGCAAAATACGAAAACCCTGATAGCAGGGTTGGACCTTGCCAAGGCCGCGGGAGCTGAAAATTTGGTCGTGTATTGCGATTCCCAAATAGTAACTAGCAAAGTTAACGAAGACTATGACTGCAAGAATGAACTGATGAAGAAGTACCTTGAGCAGGTGAAGGATCAAGTTAACAACCTCCGAGTAAAGTTTGTTTAAATCCCAAGGGAGGAGAACGAGCACGCCGACCGACTTGCTAAAGCTACTTTAGCAGAGCACATGGTCATCCTCGGTCATGTATTGTCTTTTGTTCAAATATCATCACTAATAAATGATACCAGTGTGCAGGAGATAGGTTCTGCGAACTATTGGACGACGCCAATAGCCTCCTACCTAAAGGATGGCATGCTACTAGACGACAAGGAGGCTGTGAGGAAGTTGAAGGTTTAAGTAGCTCGCTTCATTTTGATTAAGGACATTCTATATAAGAGGGGCTTCTCCTGACCATACCTAATGTGCCTCGTCCCCGAGGAGGCAGACTATGTTATGAGAGAAGTCTATGAAGGAGTCTATGGAAACCACTCTAGATCACGATCGTTGATTCATAAATTAATTTGGGCCGGGTACTACTAGTCAACCATGTAAAGGGATGCCCATGAATATGTTAAAGCATGTGATAAGTGTCAAAGATTCGGCAACCTCATTAGGCAACTAACAAAGAAGCTAACTCTAATGATGGCCCCATGGCCGTTCGCTTAATGGGGGTTGGATATCATGGGCCATTTCCCAACAGCAATCAGACAGCTGAAATTCCTTGTAGTTGGCATTGACTACTTCACCAAATGGGTAGAAGTGGAAGCCCTGTCAACTATCACAAAAAAGAATATACAGAATTTTGTATGGAAAAATATCATCTGCAGGTATGGTATACCTAAGGTACTGGTCTCGGACAACGGGAAGTAGTTCAACAACGATGCATTGAGAGACTTTTGTTCATAACTAGGGATCAAGAACCACTACTTGTCACCTACCCACCCGTAGGCCAATGCACAAGTTAAGGTCACGAACTGATCCTTACTCAAAATCATCAAGACTTGGCTCGAGGGGGAAAAGGGTATATGGTTGGATGAATTACCGAGTGTTTTGTGAGTATACAGGACAACGACGAGAACACCTATAGGAGAAACCCCGTTTCGGCTAGCATACGGAAGCAAGGTGATCATCCCAGCTGAAGTGGGACTTATAAGCTATAGGGTAGAGAACCATGACAAAAGTAAGAATGATGAAGCCATGCGCCTGCAGCTTGACTTTGTGGACAAAGTAAGAGCAACAGTTGAACAGAGGTTAGCATGATACCAAAATCTCATGGCCAAGGACTACAACTCCAAGGTTTGACACAAGGACTTTTAGGTTGGAGATTTTGTCCTAAGAAAGGTGATGGGCGCCACAAAAGATACCTTTTAGGGAAAGCTAGGACCTAATTGGGAAAGACCATACAAAGTTGCATCATGCCATAGGATGGGAACCTACCACCTAGAGACATTGGACAGGTAAAAGCTGCATCACCTATGGAACACGGAGCACCTGAAGAAATACTACCAGTAGGCAACAACATGAACAATAAAATGATACTCATCATTTCCAGTTTATTGCTTTCTAGTTAAAGGTTTTATTATTTATAGTTTCTTTTAAGCCCAAAGGGCAAGTTTTTTTGGAACAATTTTTTACGCGTATGTTTACCACATAATAAGAGGAGTTATTCAGAAATATTGTGTATAAATCTACATGTCTACATATTCATTAAAAATCCACAAAGTGGACGGATTCAACAATAGGTTAGATCAAAATAAGTCCATAAGAGGACGGGTTCATCAGAAGAGGATGTTCATTAAAAATCCACAAAGTGGACGGATTCAACAATACGTTGGATAAAAAATAAGTCCATAAGAGGACGGGTTCATCTTGGAGGATGATCATTAAAATTTCCCAGAGTGGACGGATTCAACAACACGTTGGATCAAAAATAAGTCCATAAGAGGACGGGTTCTTCCTGGAGGATGATCATTAAAAGTCCACAGAGTGGATAGATTCAACAACACGATGGATCAAAATTACAAGTCCACGAAGTAGACGGATTCAACAAACACGTTGGATCAAAAGTACATGTCTACAAGACTATGGATTCATCGATAATTATAAGGTCCATACAGTGGACGGTTTTGGCAACAAATTGAATTAACATTACAAGTCCACAAGAGGACAGATTCATCCTAAAGACTGGTTATATTCATACATAGCCATAAACTTGATAGGCCAAGAATATATTGACCCCCTTGTGAGTAATTAATTGATTAATTAGCCAAGTTTATTAATTAATCAAATTAACATGCAAAGCGTGTGGTAGCACAAACAAATTACCAATTAAACTAAGTGCAGTGGAAATTAAATTAACATGGTGATTTGTTTACGAATGGGGAAAACCCTAGGGTGATTTTAAGGTCACCACTTTCGAGAATCTACTATTATCAAAACAAGCGGTTACAAGTAAAGGAATTCCAGTACCTTATAACAACCTACAGTTGAACCCTTACTCAAATACCCAATTGGACTTATTCTGTAGTGATAATCTCTCTTTATAATGCACGGCTCCTAGTACATGACTAACCAATTGTGCGAATCCTAGTACGTGACTTCAATCACCAACTAGAGGAGGTTGTTGGCTGCAAAGTTCTTTAGTTCATCCAGATGGTGAAGATCAAGAAAATGCTTGGTTACAAAACCCTATGGTTCACAAACACAACAACTTCTACACAAGAATGATGAACTAGGGCAAATTTTGTCTCTAGTCACAATTTTCTTAAACAAACTTTGCTCAACACTTGTGCAACTTGTTCCATCCTTGACGGCCCTTAAAATAATCCTTTTATATGTCTAGGGTTGTGAGAAAAGAAAGCCCAAACACATAATCACGGATTGAATGAAAAATAGTACAAAAAATCTGAATTTCATAAACCTCGACAGATAGCCATCTGTCAAGAAGCTGTCGAGCCACAAGGCTAGAATAGCTCTTCAAGTACGATAGACACTAGCTGTCAAGCTTTAATGAACTTACACTTTTCAGCTTGAATCTTGGATAGACTTGCATGGATTTAACACTTGATCTTGAAACAAGATTTCTTGAAGTATAAACACATCCTAGATCTATCCAAATACAAGTAAAGTGCGTTTTGTCAAAGGATTAGCAAATTACATAAAATAGTGACATGTTCCTAAAAAGTGAATCACATATGTCCTAACAAAACTGGACGGGTTCATAAATAGGCATAAATGTAGACATAAAACAAAATAAGTAATAAAATATTGCTAAAGCCCATAAAGGGAGAAGTTTAGATACAGAAGGCAACGGTTAAATTAAACATTAACTGTTCTTCAAAATCTTTACATTAAAAAAAAAAAAAAAAACTACTACTACTACTGAATGGATGTTTTCTTCTTTCTCCTTCTCGACTTGAACATCAGAGTGATGGGCATTGTCAATGACAGGTTTGATTTGGTTTTCAGCAGCATTTCCTCCGTCGCCATGAGGGTCGTCGATTAGGGCATCATCAGCAAACAACTCGTTTGTGCTCTCAGAGTAGACGGGTTGAAATAAGGTTTGGTCCTGGGTATTAATAGTGACATGAGATATGTCCTGGTTAAAATAAGAAGTATTGACTTGACGAAGGGTGTCGTCGAAGCCTTCAGCAAAGGAGCTTCCGAGCTTTACTAGAAGGGCATTAGAGTATCGATACTCACGTATTGCTTCCTCCTTCGCCTGACGGAGCTGGTTCTTGGTGTCATTGATTTATTTTTCCTTGTCTTCCAAGACTTGCTTCAACAGCTCCATCTGCTTCTCTAACTCTCCCCTAGCTTCCTCTGATAGAGCAAGTTTTTCTCCTGGATCGTCTTCCAAGCCCTCAACTCATTTAACTCATCCTCCGTCGACCTTGCCTTCACCCTTATACAGTCCAACACCATCTCGTGGTTTAGGCAATGCCCTATCAACCCCTTCATCATTAACATTGCTTGAAGGCAAAAAGGTTAGTAACAAGGCGAATGGAAGGGAAGAAAAAAGAAAGAAAAAAAGGGGAGGACAGACGTAGTTACCTGAGCAATACAGAAAAGCCCCGTCTCCCCCATAGCCTCAGTTGCGCGGTTGCCTAAGTCCTTATAATCATCAGTCATGATAATGGACGAGAGCTGCTCCAACGCGTACTTAGAGTCCTCACAGAGGAGGACGGGTGGATTTTCAGTGACGGGGATAGATAAATCACACGATCATGAAATAGTGTAACAAATAATCAATTTGTATTTGATTTGTATATATGTGAGTACAATCCTCTGTATAAATCTTTACAATGAAAGAGTACAATAAATTCCTCTGATTCGATCTCCAAGAAATGTTACGATTTGAAGGGGCTATGAAGCTTGCTCTTGAATCGCGCTTTGATGTCTCCAAGTTGAATGAATAGTTGAATGTGCTTGATTTGATGCGAGGGCCGTTGGCTTGATCTCGAACTAGATTCAAGGAGAATCTCCACTTTGATTTGAAGAAGCAGGAATAGGCCTTGATAAACAATGGAATTCTTGTGAACTCTAGAGATAACTCTCTATTTTGGCAGAGTGTCAGTATTGTTTTTCTCTCTGAGTGTCTGTTCTTTTTTTTTCTCATATGAGAAGTCTCCTATTTATAGGCAACTCAATCGTATTTAATTTGGAATTTTCTCTCAGCATTTATTGAAAGCTAATTATGGATTTAATTTAGTCTCCCATTAAATAAGAACTTTCCATATGGGTATTTTCTTTTGACATTGCCATATGGCTTTCTTATTTGATGTTGCCACATGGCTTGATTTCATTTGCTGATCGTCCACCTCATCAATTGGAGATTAATTTGATCACAAATATTTTATCATGAACAATCGGATGGCTGTGAATAAATCATAAAATTTTAATGTCTACAAATGCCCCCACTTCAAGATTTGGGTTTGCTCCCAATTGTCGTGCAAGGAAGACGAGGCTTGAAGTATTTTATTAATCTCAATTTGGACTAAGTTCACAGAAAGCAAGACCTTAATCCATGTACATGAAGGATTTAGACCGTTGATAGTTCATCCGTGTATAAGAAGAATTTCAACCACGAGCCCACGTTGGTCTCCTTAGTAGAGTTAGTGTTGAAGTTGTCTTGCTCGGCAAGGCCCTTTTTTTTTTTTTTTTTTTTGGGAATACTACGTTTCACTTTCATGGGCTTGGTCACACACAAGGGAACTTCCCCTTGCAAGCCCACCTTAGTTTTGTTCGGCAGGTTGGTGCTGCAATTGTCTTGTTCAGCAAGCGTGTTTTTTCTTTAGCCGCACTCTTGTGAATCACTAGGGCTTCTTGCGAGTGCCACCTCTATAAAAGGAGGTGATGTTTTATGGGTTAGAGGCAATTGAGCGCCTTTTTTTTTTCCTTGAGTTATTTTTTTTTTCCTTTCAGCCGTAACAGGCATTCTTTCTCTCTTTCCATTCTTTCTTGTGCTTGTCTTTGTATTTTCCTTATTATTATTTTGTGTTGAACAACTTGATTTACTCTGTGCAGGCCATCAATTGCTCTTTTTTGGACTACCTCTATTGCACTGTTCGCTAAGGCTCAAAGCAAATTGTGGTGTCATATTCTTCTCCTCTTGGTGCCCAACAAACTCAAGCATTGGCGACTTCGTCATTGATCAACCTTCTTGAGTCGGCGCTGAGTCCAGAGCTTTGTTCTGCCCTTCGTCTAAGCATCCAACGGATCGCACTTGGTGCTCTCGTTCCACGACCATAGGTGTGTAGCTTTGTTTGTGTGTCTGTCGTCTCCACTTCGCAGCTATTGGCGCCGGAGCACTGGCGGCTTCATCATTGATCAACCTTCTTGAGTCGGCGCTGAGTCTAGAGCTTTGTTCTGCCCTTCGTCTAAGCATCTAACGGATCGCACTTACTGCTCTCGTTCCATGACCATAGGTGCATAGCTTTGTTCGCGTGTATGTCGTCTCCACTTCGCAGCTGTTGGCCCCGGAGCACTGGCGGCTTCATCATTGATAAATGACGGGACTGACGAAGTTCATGGACGCACTGACGATTCCATCAACACGGACGATTCCATACTCAGGCTAGGTGAGTCGATCATACGCTTTACTGACGAACATATCCGGACCATTCAATGCAGGCAAAACGGTTCCAGAGACAACTGTACAGTCTGTTGAAAGATAATAATGGCACACTAAAGGGCCTCAGGCGTTACGAAAAGGAGCATTAAAAACCTGTATAACTACCCAACGGCTAGAAGCCAGGAGAGGGTATATAAGCCTCCCACATTGCTGAAGAACAGGTACATACACACAGAAAACTCACTGAGACATTTTCTTAGTTCTTTCCAACTGCATTGTTCAAACATTCTTTTACTAACTTTGGCATCGGAGGTGTTGTGGCAGGCACCACACCGGTGTTCATCTCCAAGGGCTGGAAGATCGTCTCCGTCCGTCGAACAAGTACTGACGAGTTCACACTCATCAGTTTGGCGCCGTCTGTGGGGACGACACTTTTTCGTGGTCAAACTCGGAATAGTGATCCTATATCTTTGTTCTTACAAGATGGAGTCTAATCAGGATGCTGCAGCCCTANACAGCGAGTGAAGCTTTTTAGAAAGAGTGGGGAGGGGCCGCCAGGGGTGAATAGTAAACATGTCTTGTCCACTGGGGCCACCATGTGAATTGTGAATTCTCCCTCAATTCTCTCTCTCCCTCTCTCTACCATTCTCCCCCTCTCACAAGTCACAGCCAAAAGACTATTCTTTTTTTATTTTTTATTTTTTTCAGAGATTACTCTTTTCTCTTTCTTTATGGCATTCTCTGATATCTCTCTCTCTTAAGTGAGGAGAGAGTCTCACTCATTCATTCATCTATACTTTTTACGTCCCATCAAACAAGCTCTCTTCTCTCTCTCTCTCTCTGTGTAAGTAAGACCATCTCCTTCTCATGAAAAAAGCAAAACCAAGACAATCTATTTCCCGTGAAAAAGATCCAAGAAGCAGCCCCCCTCCAAAATCTTTACACTACAATCAAACACTGAAAAAAGAGTGAGAAACTTCAGAGAGACAGCGTTTGTATTACAGAGAGAGAGAGACAGACCCATCAACAGAAACAGAAATTGAGGTTTCTATACTTCGTAGAGAGGATATGACCGTGTTCTTAGCTCTTGAAAACAGCTAAGGATGCTTTGATTAACCCGATCCTACACATCACCCAAATACCCAACACCCATAAAAGCCAAAAGAACCCAAAATTAACTCTTGTTTATGGATTCAACATCTGGTGGTGCTGTTTCATCCGACCCGAATGGCGGAGAGGGTCCATCGACGGCAACAGCCCCAGCTGATCAAAGCTCATCACCAGCACCACCGAGTCGGTACGAGTCACAAAAGCGTCGAGACTGGAACACTTTCTTACAGTACCTACGGAACCACAAACCCCCTTTAACTCTAGCAAGGTGCAGTGGCGCCCACGTAATCGAGTTCTTGAAGTACTTGGACCAGTTCGGAAAAACCAAGGTCCACAACACCGGGTGCCCATATTTCGGCCACCCGAACCCACCTGCCCCGTGTGCTTGCCCACTTAAACAAGCGTGGGGTAGCCTCGACGCGCTCATCGGACGGCTCAGAGCGGCGTATGAAGAGAACGGTGGACGGCCAGAATCGAATCCTTTTGGAGCTCGAGCTGTGAGGATTTATTTGAGGGAAGTCAGAGAAGGCCAAGCAAAAGCTAGAGGGATTCCTTATGAGAAGAAGAAACGAAAACGCCCAACTGCTGTAACGGCCACAACTGTCGTAGCGACTCAAGGAGGCGATGCTGGTGGTAGTGGTAGTGGTGGTGGTGGTGGTGCTGCTGCTGCTGGTGGTGGCGATGGTGATGGAAGTGGCAGTGTTGCAGCTGGGAGTGCTAGTGTTGCTCAAACAACAACACCTACTACTACGAGTACCACCGTATAGTTTTACTAATTTCTTCTTCTTATCCTTCTCTACTTTTTTTTAACCTTATTTTTTGTTCGATTTTTATTTCTGTTGAAGCTTTCGATTGTGATTATTATGAGCTATATATATATCTCTTTATATATATCTGGCGATTCTCTTATAAATCGGATCGACCGCATGAACAACACTCTCGATTTTAGTTGCTAGTATAAAGACTTATTCCTTTCGTTTCCTCTCTTTTAAAATGGAGAACTCGATCTCATTTCTAGTCCATAAGAGCATATAGCAAGCAGAAGAGTAGTCAAGTTTCAAATTCTTGATTCTTTATTCTTCTTTTTGGCCTTGTGTTTCGGACTTTTGACAAAGAAGAGGAAGCTCCAAGACTCTTTTTTTCTTCCTCTCTTGTTTTAAAAAATTTAAACTATACCACCTAAGAAAACCAGCATTTGTATCATTCACTGTAAAGCCTCCGTCTCTTTTTTCTTTTCTTTTTTTTCTTTTTTTGTCTTGAGCAGGTAAACCCCAATTATATTTAAGATTGCATATCATGATCAGCATAAGTAAGAAAAATGGGAAATTATGAGAAGTACATAAATATATCTTTATAGTATTTCTCTTTCCATTAGATATCACTATACACACATTGTAGATCAGATTGACCCTTAAGCAATCCAATAAGCAAGCACAAATTACTCTTTTTTCCCATTCCTTTATTTATTATTATTTTTTCCATTGTTCCCTTTTTATTTTGTATACCTTGCTGTTCCATAACTGCAACTGTTGCTTTTGTGGGTTGCTAGCTAGTACCAAAACTCAGACTAAGGTCACCACAGCTTGTAAGAGTAAGAAGGGTAAGCAAGACAACCAGTCACACTAGACTAAAATCTTTATAAGTCATCAACAACTATTCATCTGGTCCCCGGCTTCTTGATCTGCTGGGGCTCTATTTATCTCTTATAATGCCCACGTGCGCCTCTAATTTAGGCATTTTGCGCTTTCAGTTTCAGGTGCTTTCTTTATAACTTGATCTTAGATTTTGTGTTCAGATTTTTAAGATTTTGAGTTCTTGGTATTTGGATTATTGGGATCTAATTCTCATTCAGCACAACTGTGCTCTCTCTCCTCCTCATCCCCATATGAAAATTACATTTCTTTTTGTAATAACAACTACAAAAAAGATATACTATATAATAGTCTACAACAATCAATGAAATTAAAAACAATCCCTTTTTATTGCTGCTCTTATTTTATTAAGGTAACCACCTCCTCAGTGTGAAAACGACTAGTAGCCAACCCTTGCATCCATTTTGTTGTAATATCTTATTATATCTTGCAACTTGATTAGCTTTTATAAATTTGTTATCATAACTTAGACCCACCAGGCACCAGGCACTCCCAAACAAAACCCCCATTTCTGAATATCAATATTTAGATCCATATCTACTGAAATGAAATGATGCAACATTTATTACCCTACTCATGATCTGCTAAAACTATTTTTATTATTATGTTTTTGTTTGGTCCTTCCTTCCCTGCCTGCTTTTTTCCTCTATACTTTATAAATAAATATATGTTATCCTTTTGTATTTTGCAGGAACTTTACAATTTCTCTTTCTGCCTTCTTTCTTTCTTTCTTTCCCATTTATACATTATTCACTTTCACCATTTTAATTCCGAAAATTGAAGGTAAAAAATAATTTGATTCTAATTTGGCCATTTTATCCTGGTTTTACATCCTTGTTCTTGTTCATGGAAGTCGCGATCTTCTTCTTCATGATAAGGTTGTACTAATTTGATTCTAAAAAAAAAAACTTGTAGTATCCACTTTGACTGTTTCCCTCAAGAAAATGAATTTTAAAAAATAAAATAAAATAATCAAATATAAAGGTTTCAAACTAAACAGTGAAACCCTGGGGACGGCTACAGCTGAGATTATTTTTATGCAATATCCTAAAAAAAAAAAAAAAACCAAACTTACATAAAAAAGACAATCTTGAATGTTTGAAACAAATAATATAAATAAAATTTAGTTATGAAAAATGATATTTTGATATTTATTTTTGATTAATGGATTTCACTATAAAAAATATTTTCAGTGATGCGTAGATCGTGGAAGAAAACAAAAAAAGATAACGTCAGCCAGAGTTATTAATCTATTTTGTTTGATCATCTTTGTATCTTGCATGCTGCAGTACGTGGGGCAGGGAATTCTGAGCGTAGTTAAGTGCAAAAGGAGAAATGTCACAAGCTAGATGGTAGAAAGAGCCCTCAGGTTCTTGGCTCTTTTGTCGTCACATTAACATTCATATCATATCCCCATTGTAGGCTACAGTGTGATAGTTCATTTAAGAGAGAGGTTTGGCTTGGGGTAGGGGTAGGGGTTTCTTAAAGCAACTGCACCGAGTGGTCTTGTCCAAATGCCACAGTATGCAGAATAGCCAGTAGATATTATTGACGTATGGTATGGCTATGGTTTGGAAGGAATATATGCTTTTAATTTATTTTTGAATTTTACTAATGTTTCTCTTAGCGCATATAATAGTATATCATTTTAAAAAAAAATTTATAAAAAATTAAAAAAGGTTTAACAGTTTTTTTAATTTTTGATAAAATTTTTTTAAAAACAAATTTGTTAATGTATGTCTTTAGGACATCATCAACCGAACTCTTTATTTTTACCTATCTCAATTGGCTTCTAAAGTAGAAGAGAAGCACCCACATGCCCTTGCTTATATGCGCAAAAATATAAATAAAAGGACTGCTATTCCGTAACATGTGGGACAATGTCACCAAGAACCCACCATTTTGCACCATATATATATTTACACACGCTTTCGTACTGTATGGATTATTTGTATCTTGTTGCCTTGTTGGCTTCAAGGGTACATATATGCATGGATGGTATGCTATGCTGCAGAGAACCACTAGGCAATTTTGCCCATGCATTTTCTGATGATCAAACTTGGGTGCCAGCTTTATTACACTGCGAGCAAGTCACCTCTGGCATTGCTCTCTTTTCTAATTTTTGTACAGTACCCATAGGGTTGTGTATATGGAATACATGATATGTCTTTTGAATATAGATTGTCCGAGTTCCGATTATGGTGCAATGGCATGTTCCTATGCGAAGCTGTAAAAGTTGAGGGTAAAATATAGACTATTTATTGAAAAGTAAATTTATGTAAGGATGAGTAAAAGGATGTAATTGGAAACTTTCTTTGGACTAGATATATGGAGGGTGTTTGGATTGTGCGATGCGCGTCCACGTTTCCTCAATCC